>NW_007246691.1:18329-80568 GCF_000164805.1 Carlito syrichta | reverse complement strand
TTCAGGGTTTGCTTATGAGTGAGAACATGTGGTACTCTATTCTTTGTTTCTGTGATAGATCACTGAGTATGATAGACTCTAAATCCATACAAGTTACTGCGAAGTCCATATGTTTGTCCTTCTTTATGGCTGCATAATATTCCATTGTGTATATGTACCACATTTTTTCTGCAGTCCAGTTTTGATGACCAGCACGATTGGTTCTATATTTTTGTAATGTGAATAGTGCTGCAATAAAATTGCATGTGTAGGTATCTTTTTTATAGAATGATTTGAGTTCCTCCAGGTTTATTCCCAGTAGGGGAATTGCTGGGTCATATGGAGGGTCAATGTCTCGGTCTTTGAGAAATTGCCACACTGTTTTTCAAAGAGGTTGCACTAGTTTGCATTTCCACCAGCAGTGTAGTAGTATTCCTTTTGTCTGCATAATCTCCAGCATCTGTTGTTTGTTGTTTTATTAATGATGGGCATTCTTACTGGGGTTAGGTGGTATCTCAGTGGGGTTTTGATTTGCCTTTCTCTGATGCTCAGTGAGGCTGAGCACTTTTTCATGTGTCTGTTGCTGCCTGGATATCTTCTTTTGAGAAGTGTCTATTCGTGTCTTTTTACCCACTTTTTAATAGGGCTGTTTGGTGTTTTCCTTTTGGCATATTTGGGTTCTCTATAGATCCTGGATGTTAGGCTTTTGTCAGATATACAATTGGAAAATATCTTTTCCCATTCTGTTGGCTGTCTCCCCACTCTCTTGGCTTCATCCCTAGGATAAATACATCTGTTGATGTATTTGATTATATTTTTGGTCTTGCAGGTGGTTTCTGTTGCTTTGCAGAAGCTTTTCAGTTTGATGAGGTCCCACTTGCCTATTTTATCTCTTATAGCATAGACACTTGGTGCTTTGATCAGGAATTGGTTGCCAGATCCAATTTCCATAAAGGTGTCTCCTGCATTTTCTAAGGTTCTTATCAGCATCATTTACTGAATAGGTTATCCTCTCACCAGTGGTTGGTGGTGGAGGCTTTGTTGAAGAATAGTTGGTTGAGAAATTAAGGTTTTGCTTCCAGAATTCCTGTCATAGTCCTTTGGTCCATATGCCTATTTTTGTACCAATACCAGGCTGTTTTGATTATTGTAAAGTTATAGTAAAGTTTACAGTCTGAAAGTGTGATACTTCCCACTTTGTTTCTTTTGCTGAGGATTGTTTTGGCTATTGTTGGTCATTTATGTTTCCATATGAATTTCTGTATTGCCATTTCCAGGTCCGAGAAGAATTATGTTGGTAATTTAATGAGTACTGCGTTAAATCTGTAGATTGCCTTGGGTGGGATGGACATCTTAACAATGTTGATTCTTCTAATTCATTAGCATGAATTACTTTTCCTATTTGTTTATGTCTTCTTGGATTTCTTTGAGAGTGTTTTGAGGTTTTCATTGTAAAGTTTTTTCACTTCTCTGGTCAGGTAGATGCTGAGGTATTTCTTTTTTTAATTTTTTTGTGGCTATTGTGAATGGGATTGTGCTTTTTATTGGTTCTCTGCCTGCTTGTTGTTGGTGTATAAGAATGCCACTATCTTTTGCACATTTATTTTGTGTACCCCTAGACTTTATCATTACAAGAAGGATTTTGATTGGTTCTCTTGGATTTTCGAGGTATAGGATCATATCAGCAAAGAGGGATAACTTGACTTCTTCTTTTCCTATTTGTATACCCTGAATTTTCTTCTCTTGTCTGATTACTTAAGCTAGGATTTCCAACACAATGTTGAAAAAGAGAGGTGAGAGTGGACAGCCTTGTCTTGTTCTGGTTTTTCAGGGGAAATGCTTCTAGAATTTGCTAGAATCTTGTTGAGAATTTTTGCGTCTATGTTTATTTAAGGATATTGGCCTGCGGTTCTTTTTTTGTTATTGTTGGATCTTTACCCGGTTTGGGTATCAGTGTGATGTTATCTTTGTAAAATAATTTGGGGAGAATTCCATCTATCTCAATTGCCTGGAATACTTTCAATAGAATTGGTATCCACTCCTCCTTGTATGTTTTGTAGAATTCCGCTGGAAAACTGTCTGATCCAGGGTTTTTATTTTTATTTATTTCATTTCATTTTGCTTGTAGGTAGTTTTTTTAGGACAGAGTAAATTTCCTGGGTTGTTATTGGTCTATTTAGTGTCTCGGTGTCTTCTTGGTTCAACCTTGGGAGGTTGTGTGATGTCAGAAAGTCCTTCATTTCGTTTAAGTTATCAAGCTTGTTTCCACACAGGTGTGTATAGTAATCTCTGATAATCCTTTATATTTATTTGGGGTCAGTTGTGATTTGATCTTTTGCCTTTCTGACTGTGTTTATTTAGACTTTTTGGTCTGTTTTTCTTGGTCAAACTGGCTAGGGGTCCATCAATCTTGTTTATTCTTTCAAAGAACTAGCTTTTCGTTCTGTTGATTTTTCCTATGATATTTTTGTTTTCTATGTCCTGTATTTGGGCTTTTTATTTGGTGATCTGAATTCTTCTGCTAAAGTTAGGGCTTTGGTGGTCTTGTCTTTCCACCTCCCTTAGGTGATTTGTTAGGCGGTTAACCTGTGACCTTTCCATTTAAAAAAAAAAATATGTGTTTGTAGAAATATAAATTCTCCTCTTAGAACTGTTTTCATGGCATCCCAGAAGTTTTGATAGGATGTTTCTTCATTTTCATTTGTTTCCAGGAAACTTTTAACTTTTGTTTTGATTTTGGTGTTGACCCAGTAGTCATTCAGCATCATGCTTTTTAGTGTTCATGTCTTTGTGGATTTGGGGGGAATTTTGTTGGTGTTGGTATTTATTTTTATTCCACTGTGGTCTGAGAGGGTGCATGGCAGTATTTTAATTTTATGAAATTTGTTTATGCTTGATTTATGGCCAAGGGTGTGATCAATCTTGGAGTATGTTCCATGTGGTGATCAGTAGAATGTCTATGGTTGTTTGGTGGAGTGTTCTGTAGATATCTACTAAGTCTATTTGGTTGAGCATCAAGTTGAGTTTCCAGATCTCTTTGTTGACTTTTTGCCTTGATGATCTATCTAGGATTGTTAGTGGGGTATTTAAGTCCCCAGCTATAATAGTATTAGAGTCAATACCTTTTTTTAGTTTACTTAGTAGTTGCTTTATAAATGCTTGTCCTTCTGTGTTGGGTGCATATATGTTTAGGATGAATATTTCTTATTGATGGGTTGAACCTTTTATCATTATGTTGTGTCTTTCTGCATCTTTTAAAATTTTTGATAGCTTAAAGGTTGTTTTGTCTGATGTTAGGATCATGACTCCTGCCTTCTTTCATGATCCATTTGCCTAGAAACTAATTTTCCATCCTCTAACTATGAGTCTGTGTGCGTCCTTTGTGGTGACATGAGTTGCCGGAATGCAGCAAGTTATTGGGTCATGGTTTTTTATCCAGTTTGCCATTATGTGTATTTTCAATGGTGCATTTAGTCCACTCACATTCAGGCTGATTATTGAAATGTGATTGTTTTTCCCCATCTTGAAGTTCTTATAAAGTGTTTTCTTCATTTTCTTTTAGTTTTGGGGTTGATGTATGTTTGTTTTTCAAGTTTGCAGTCGTGGTGTATTGCAGATTCTTGTTGATTCTGTGTTCTGCTGTTCTTTTGGGAAGTGTGTGGTCATTTGTTTTTGTTTTTTTTTTCTTCTTTCTTCTGTGCTTAATACTTTTTAAAGTGTCTCCTATAGAGCTGGTCTGGAAGCTGCATAATCTGTAGGGATTAGATATTTGAAAGGATTTTAATTTTCCATAGCTGATGAAACTGAGATTGGCTGGGTATGAAATTCTTGGTTGGAATTGTTTATCTTTGAGGACTTTGAATGTTGGACTCCAGTCCCTTCTAGTTTGTAGTGTTTCTGCTGATAGGTCTGCTGCTATCCTGATTGGTTTTCCCCGGTAGGTAATCTGACCTTTCTCTCTTGTTGCCTTTAGAATTTTTTCTTTTGTTCCTACTTTGTGTGGGCAAATTACTATGTGACTAAGGGTTGGTCTTCTCATATGATGTCTTGTGGGGGTTCTCTGTATCCCTTGTGTTTGGCTGGTCACATCTCTGGGTAGATGGGGGAAATTTTCTTGGATAACTCCTGGAATATGTACTCCCAGGTGTTTTCCGTTTCCCTTTCTTCTTCTGGGATACCAATCAAGCATGGGTTCAGCCTCTTGATATAATTGTACATCTCTTGGAAGCTTTGTTCTTCTTTCTGAGTTTTTTTATGTTTTTTACAGATCAGCTTAATTCCATGTTTTGGTCTTCAAGTTCTAAGGTTCTTTCTTCTGCCTGATTAATTCTGCTTTCCATGCTTGTCATCTTGTTATTTATTTCCTGGATGAAATTTTTATGGACAAAATCTCTGTTACAAGTTATTTCAGTGTTGCATCTTGTCTTCTTGAGTCTTGTTCACTCTCTCCATCCATTCCCTAATCCCTGTTGTATATTCAGACCAGTCATTGGTGACTTCCATTGTTTGGGCTCTGAAGTCTGATTTTTCAGACATTTTCTCTTTGAAACACTGGGAATTAGCTTGTTTCTCTGTTGACCCTCATTTGTGGCAGATCTCTTTCTTTTCTCTTTAGTTCCATTATCAAGTGGAAGTGGGAGAGGCTTTCATTTCTAATGTTTCCTCAGCCCTCCACTCTTCCCTGATCAGGGCACTGAGTATTTTCTATTTTGAAACATGGCTGTGGGTGGGAAACTTTGCTGTCTCTTGTAGTGTTGAGAGTCAAATAAGGTGGAGAATGGGGAACTAGGATTCAGAAACTACTTGCACATCACAATGTTTACTGATTGTGGTTTGGGTTCCCACCCCCCACCACCACTTTATATGATTTGTGTGTGTGTGCCCCCTGAGTCCAAGATACAGTAACAGCAATGAGGAGAACAGAAAAAGTAGAATGAAATGAGATGGACAAAAATTTTAAAAATAAAATAAAACTAGAACAATTAGAGCAGAAACCAAAGCAAACAACAATTAAACACACATACACATACACATACACCAAAACAAACTGGAAGAGGTATTTTTAAATTAAATACTTATTTCATATTCTTGAAAAGAGTCTTTCTTACCTTCCTACTTAAAATTACCTAGTATTCATTCTCCAAAATTCCCCAAAATTTTTAGTACTAAGATCATTTTGAGAGTATATTCTACTTTTTGAACCACTTAACAAGTCAGTTGTTAACAAATATATTTCTAAATTATAGACTATAACTTCTAACTTAGAAAACAAAATATGGTTTTAAAATCAAAACACCTCTGAGTGAGAGCTATAAAAATAAAGAGTAAGAAGAATTATTCTATGTGAAAAATAAGCTAATATTTAATTTTTAAAACACAATGCAAAGATGTGTGGAATTTCAAAGTTCAGATAATTCATCTGGAATGAGTGGTATTGTTTTAACTAATATTTGAACCAATATTTCAGATAATCTTTATAAAAATACTTCATAAATGCAGCCATCCATAGACTATATTAGAAGACTTGTTTTCTATAAAATTTCTTTATTGAAAACTTTTAAAAAATTCTGCATTCTATACATCACCATTTTATTTTAATTTTATTTTTCAACTATTTGTATTCAATCAACATTTTAAATGCTTAGTAAGGTTACAGATAATAATAAGCAAGAAATTTTAATCTCAGTATTCAAATGGAATTTGTTGTTGGCTTTTCTCACTTTGTTTCATAGAGTCAAACAAAAATTTCAAATAAATGAATTACATAAAAATTCTTAGAATGGAGATATTCTGGGTGATGCACTTCATAAGAAATGCTGATACTTGTTTAGACTATTTGGACTAAATAAATAATACTAATGTGTTTTCACAGAAATTTGAAACAGTTGAGTACATATGCTAATGTTTAGACTTGTAATCGAAAAGGACTAGAAACAATTAAAGTCATTTTACTAAAAGTATGACAGTCAGCAGTTTCACCTCCCTAGTTCACCCAAGGTGGGCACATTTTTAATTACCCAAGATGCAAATATGCCTGAAGCAAGTACTCTATTTAACAGCTAGTAACTTCCTTTATAAGTAATTGCAACACAGGTTTGCCATGCTTACTGTTAAAATATTGTCATTTATTCTTCAAGTAAAATTTATTTTTTAAAAAAGAGCAAACAAACAAAATAGAATTTGTTGTCATATAATTGGCCACCCCATTTTTAGGAAAAATTCTTGAAGCATCCTAATTATTAACTCCTCCATTCTCCTATACTTTGTAAAAACTATTAAGGACATAGATTTTGTGTGCATGTGTGTGTGTGTGTGTGTGTGTGTGTGTGTGTGTGTGTGTTTCACAGACATTGCCAGAGATTATTCATCTATCAAGAGAAACTTGAGAAATGAAACTTATTTTAAAGTAAGTATAAGCCAGGCTCGGTGACTCAGCCTGCAATCCCGGGCCTTTGGGAGGCTGAGGTGAGTAGATTGCCTGAGCCCGCGGTTCGAGACCCGCCTGAGCAGCGAGACCTCATCTCTGCAATAAATCAAAAAATCAGCCGGGCGTGGTAGCACATGCCTGTAATTCTGGCTACTTGGAAGTCTGAGGTGGAAGGATCGCTGGAGCCCAGCAGGTCGAGGCTGCGGTGGCCAGAAGCGGCCACTGCACTCCAGTCTGGGCAACAGAGTGAGACTCCAACTCAAAAAATAAAATAAAATAAAATAAGTATAGAGGTACATTAATTTCTGTATTAGTCAGGTTCCAGCTAGGGAGTGGAAACTACATATATATCTTTTTTTTAGTTAATTTGAAATGTAGAACATATTTTTTAACATAGAAACAATATTGACTGACATTTAGATTCATAAAAATTATATTTAAGCCAGGCTCGGTGGCTCAGCCTGTAATCCCACGCCTTTGGGAGGCTGAGGTGAGTGGATTGCCTGAGCTCGCAGATTCGAGACCCGCCTGGGCAGCGAGACATCATCTCTACAATAAATCAAAAAATCAGCCAGGCGTGGTAGCACATGCCTGTAATTCTGGCTACTTGGAAGGCTGAGGCGGAAGGATCACCAGAGCCCAGCAGGTCAAGGCTGCGGTGGCCAGGAGCGGCCACTGCACTCCAGTCTGGGCGACAGAGTGAGACTCCAACTCAAAAAAAAAAAAAAAACTCAGCCGGGTGTGGTAGCGCGCGCCTGTAGTTCCAGCTACTCGGAAGGCCAAGGCAGAAGGATTGCTGGAGCCCAGCAGTTCGAGGCTGCGGTGGCCGGGAGCGGCCACTGCACTCCAGTCTGGGCGACAGAGTGAGACGCCAAGTCAAAAAATATATATATTATATTTAACATTATGGCATAGTATGGATTCTGTGAACTGCATTTACTCTGTCTGACTTCATTTCTACAGAACTACATATATATCATTTAACAAAGAAAGCTTAATATAAAAAATGCTTGATCATGTCTTAGAGACCTGAAAGGGCAAAAGGAGGACACTGAAATGTCACAGAGATAATAACTCTAGGAAACAGCTAACTCCTTAGGGTTGGGAACAGAGTGGAGGGTGCTGTAAGGAATTGTGAAAACGCAAGGTTAGGACACAGACCTCCAAGGAGGGCTCCCAGCAGCTGGTGCTTTTGTCTCTGAGAAGGTGTGATGAGGCTGGCTCTAGTTGTTTGGGAGAACGACAACATGGATACGGCTGCTGTGACTGAAGTTTAGGGTTGCTACAGAGTGAAAGTGTTTTGATGAAATGCCAAAAGGAGTGGAACAAGAATGGAAAGAGCAAGCCCCTCTGCCCCGTCCAGCCTCCCAGGGTCTCCCTGGCATGCCTGTTTGTAAAGCCCAATACGTCGCCGCCTATCAAAAAAAGCAGTGCGGCGAATCCCACCGTCGCAAAGGGGCGGCGAAAGGCAAGAGTCTAATAGCTAGTGAGTTAATATTGTGTCATGAAAACAACAGACAAGAGAAATGTTTACTTTTGCTGACTCGATTTTGGCATCTTTTTCCCCAGAAAGCTTTCCCTGTACCTAGTAGAGTACCTGGCTCAAACTGGCACTTGATAAATGTTTAAGAACACAGGGTTTTAAAAGTGAGTTTTAAAAGTGAGTTTTAAAAGCTTTAAAAGTGAGTAGCTTAGTCAGTTCTCATGTCAGAATCATGCCTATATAAATAGCAAATTTTTAATCCAAACCAAACAGTAACAGAGGTAAAGGAAATACTTTCATTTATCTGAATAGCAATCATTCCATGATTTGGGTCTTTGAGGCATCACACCCAATTCACTTTAAGACATATTTTCAAATGGGTTTCTCATTTAAATTGCAAAGTTTGTAACGGTGACCAGTAAATACATACACACATACAAATGTATATATCTATATCAATATAAATCTGTAGTCCCACCAACTCTGGAATTTGAAAGGAATCCTTGATGAATCATTCTGCTGAAGTGCATTTTCTGACTGAAAATAAATTTGGAGCTATTTCTTTCAGAGGAGGATCAAATTTGGGGTCTCCACTTTCATCAATGCAACATCTGTTGGTCCAGGGCTTCCATAAGCAGGCTCCACTGTCGCACACACAAATAAAGAAATTCCTTTTTCTGTTTTCAAGCTTTTCCTTGCTAGCAATAAAATAAATCATCTCTGCCTCTGATTTCCAAGGAAGCAGTTTTTCCTTCATTGCCATATCTCACTATTGCAATATCATGACTGGGTACTATGAATGAAATTAATTAGCTCAGTTTGCCTTTCCATGAATGGATTTTCCTGAGAAGAGCACATTTCTCAATGTAGTCAGATACCTGGAAATTCTGTCAACAGTTTCCATCTGGCAAATTAAAGGAAATAAATAAATAAAGAGCTCCCCACTGGAACCAGAGTAAAGTATGTTAGATAAGAGTTCATGTTTATAATCAGGACTCAACACAGAAAATAGCAGTATTCTGCAATCATGAAGTGAACCCAAGAGAACATTTTTGAGTTGTGAATAGTGGTTGTACGTTACCCAAAAACCAACAAAAATAGTATTTAAAGTAATCAAATTCAAATTAAAATCTTCCTCATTTATATACTGAGATTATAATATCTGGATATGTAGAACAAAATTATTTGATTTCAGGTTTCATAACAAGCCAAAACTAAAAGATGGTAAAAATTCTAAGGAGAAATATAAAGAGAGGAAAAGGGGACATGGGGTGAGGGAATGTAATTGGTTAGATGGTCAGGTAAACATCACTCACAAGATGACATTTTAGTAAAACCTTGAAGGGAGTCAGGGAATGAGCCAGGCAAATATGTGGGCAGAATGTTGCTCTATGTGGGGGAACAGCAAGGACAAACGCCTGAGATGGTGACAAACCTAACATGTGGACAGCAAGGAGACCAGACGTTCACAGTGGAGCAAGTATGAAGAGCAGGAGGTGAGGATGTCTTCTGAGGGGTGGAGGAGAATTCCGTAAGACACTTTAAGGACTTGGGCTTTTCTCTGAGTGAAACGGGAAGCTCTTTGGAAGGTTTTGAACGAGTGGAACCTCGGTCTGACACACATCAAATTATGAGACATCACAGTGCATTAAGTTACACTAGGTCACATTCATTAGTAACATTATCATTCCTGAATCACTTTGACCACTATGTTGAGAAGAGGTTGGGGTGGTGGCCATCAAGGTGGAGTCAGGCAAGCCAGTTGGAAGTTATGGCAATAATTAGGCGAGAAACATTAGCCCCTGGATTGGAGTAGCAGGAGTGGAGGTGGTAAGAAGGAGTCGACTTCCAGGTAAAAACTTTTAAAGCACAGCCAGAAGATCCAATACGATCTGAGTTTTGCAAATTTAGGAACACCCTTTTTCAAAAAATAATGCAAGGACAGGCACAGTGGCTCATGTTTGTAATCCCAGCTCCTTGGAGGCTGAAGTGGAAGGATCATTTGAGATGAGGAGTTCAAGACCAGCCTGGGTAGCACAGTAAGGTACAGCCTCTAAAAACATAGAAAGACAAAAGTAGCCAAACATGGTGGCACATGCCTGCAGACCTAGCTACTCAGGAGGCTCAGGTAGGAGGACCACTGGAGCCCTGGAGTTCAAGGCTACCGTGAACTGTGGTCACGCCATTACACTCTAGCTGGGGCAACAGAGTGAGCCCATGCCTCTAAAAGTAAATTAATTAATAAATAACAGCAATCATAGTGCAAAATTAGGAGTACACAATTAGCTACAAAAGCAAACGTTATTTAGAATGAAAAAAGAAGCTGCAATCTTAAGTTACAAATAAAAGTGAATAAAATATAATTTGAAAGCTGACAAGTGCCATAAACATCAAAAAAAAATCCAGGACGATAACAAAATAGCATACATCAATAATGATTTCCACTCCCTTACATTTTGATTGCATGCTCTTTGACAGCCTGTTTGTGTGACAAATATTTTGTAATGTCATTTTCTGAGGAGATAATAGAAAAGTAATCCAGTGTTTCCTCTAGCATGATCTTTATTACTGACTGTTTGGAAATGTTTATTTTGGCTTCACAGTTTTCCTTGAATGCCTTGGAAAAGGTTAGCACTGTTGTCAGGTGTGGGCTGACCTCTGCCTCCACACACCTCAAGCCTTGTTCTGCCCTCCACTACCTGCGTGCTTCCAGTGTCGGGAACCAAAGGACACTGTGGGGCACTGTCGGCCCTCTGGTCCTGCACATTCCTGTCCTGATGGTCAAGTGTGACAGGGCAGTGGTCAGCAGGAGAATCCTGGAAGCCATTTCTACATCAAATGGCCACCTAGCATAAGTTCAGGACATACAGAGACCATCGCAAGCCACGTAAATACATTCCATTAAAGCTGTCTTAAAGTAGCTCCACTTGTCATCCCAGCACTTTGGGAGGTGAGAGGATGGTCTGATGCCACGGGTTCGAGACCAGCCTGGGCACCTTGGCGAGACCTCATCTCTACAATAAATCAAAAAATTAACTGGGCTTGGTGGCTCATGCCTGTAGTTCCAGGTGCATGGAATGCTGAGGCAGAAGGATCACCTGAACCTGACAGATCAAGGCTGAGGTGGCTGTGAGCATGCCATTCACTGCCCTCCAACCTGGGCAACAGAGTGAGACTGGGGCTCAAAAAAACAAGACAAAACAAAAGGTAACTCCATGCAACTTCCTTTTAGCCAGTTCCCAATATACCTGTGGCTATTCCACCACCCATGACACGAGAGAAATTGTAATAGAGAGGAAGTCAGGATAGAAATTCTGGTTAAAACATCTGATTTTTACTTGGTACATACCCATGTGACTTTTCTATTGCTGAACTCTAGCAGACAACCACAAACCTAATGGATAAAAACAGCACAGAATTCTTACCTTACAATTTTGGAGATCAAAAGTCTTAAAACAGGGTTCGTGAGGGCTGAACTCTTTCTGAAAATTCTGGAAGAGACTCCATTGTCTCTCTTTGTCCAGCTTCCAGAGGCCACTTGCATTCCTTTGCTTTGAACCCTTCCTCATGTCCCTTTCACCTCTGGCTCGGTCATCACCTCCTTACCTTCTCTCATCCCCCTGCCTGCCTCTTTCTTTGAAGGACCCTTGTGTTTACATTGGAGCCCTCAGACAATCCAGATAATTTGCACATCTCAAGATCCTTCAATTAATCACATCTGTAATTTTTTTAGTTATATAAGATGAAACAATAATAGGTCCTGGGAATTAAGATGTGGACATCTTTGGAGTGTCATTATTCAATCTACGACAATACCCATGATAATTTAAAACGTATGTCCACACAGAAACTTGAATGAGAATATTCATAACAACATTATTGTTAAGGCAAAAAAATGGAAACAATCCAAATGTCCACCAACTGATGAATGAATGAACATAATGTGGTATGCCCATACAGTGGAATTGCATTCAGCAACAAAAATGAATAAAGGATTGATGTATGTGCTACAACACAGATAAACCTTGAAAACATTATGCCAATTGAAAGAAGCCGGAAACAAAAGGCCATGTCCAATAAGATTTTGTTTATATAAAAAGGCCAGAAGAGACAAATGCCCTGGTGAAAGTAGATTAGTGTTTGCCAGGGTTTGAAGGGAGAGGAGAAAGGAGAGTGAGTATGTGTTTCTTGGGAAAATAGGAAAATGCACTGGAATTAGATAGTGGTGATAGTTGCTCAACTTTATGAATATGCTAAAAAATTAATTTTATACTCTAAAAGGGTGAATTTTATGGTATATGAATTATATTTCAATTTTTTATATCTTAAAAATTATTTTGCTTTTGCAAATTTTACAAAAACATATGGCCATGTGAATACTGTGCCAAACGGTCTCCCAGGATCTGGAAAGGAATTCTTGCAAATAAGGAACTTAAACCTTCTTTAACTTCAAGGTAAACCTTCCTCCAGACAGAAGCAACAAGATTTGCAGGCAGATTGACTGTCAGGAATAAGAGGGAAGTAGTTAAGGATCACTTCAAGATTTGAGACCTCAGCAACTAAAAGATTAAATTTCTGATTCTGAGTAGAAGACAATAACAGATGAAGGTTTTTCAACTTTTTTATTGTAGTAAGCACACAGATAACATGAAATCTACCCTCTTGTTAACTGTAAGCACTTTCTTGTACAGAAGTTCTCTAGAACTTTTTCATCACAAATAACTGAAACTTTACACCAATTGAACTGAAACTCATTTCCCTCTTCCAGAAGCCACCGGAACCACCATCCTACTCTTTGCTTCTAGGATTTCACTACTTTAGATACATAATTTTAGTGGAATCATGCAGTGTTTACCTTTCTGTGACTGGCTTATTTCACTTACAAAAATGAACAAGGTTCATTTATGTTTTTGCATATGATAGGATTTTCTTCTTTCTCAAGGCTAAATTATACTCTATCATATGTATATACCATTCACCTGTCAATACATTCATCCACCATGAACATGGAGGACATTTACTTGTTCAGCTACCAATGAACATTTAGGTTGATTCCACACCTTAACTATGGAGAGTAATGCGCAATGAACAGAGTAGGACAAACACTTTTGAGATCCAGATTTCAATTCTTTTGGATAAATGCCCAAAAGTAGGATTGCTGGATCATATGGTAGTTTTATTTTTGATTTTCTGAGGAAATTCCATATTGCTTTCTATAGTGATGGCACCATTTTACATTCCTACCAACAACGTATAAGGATTCCAACCTCTCCACATTCTTGTCAACACTTATTATTTTCTGTTCTGTGATAATGTCCATTCTAACAGGTGTGAGGTGATATAGTAGTTTTGATGTGCATTTTCCTGATTACTGGTGATATTAAGCATCTTTTCATATACTTGGCCATTTGTATGTCTTTTGAGAAATGTCTGCCTGCTCATTTTTAATTGGGTTGTTTGTTTTCTTACTATTGAGTTATTTGAGTCCCTCGTATATCTAGGTTATTGACCCCTTTTCAGATCCTTAGTTTCCAAATAGCTTCCAGAGATTATCTCTTAACTCAGTTCATTGTTTCCTTTGCTTTGCAGAAGCTTTTAGTATGATGCAATCCTATGTGTCTATATTTGCTTTTGTTGCGTATGCTCCTGGAGTGATATCCAAAGAATTTTTGCCCAAACTTATGCCAAGAAACTTTTTCTCTGTGCTGTCTCCTAGGAGTTTTATAGTTTCATCCTTAAATTTAAGTATTTAACCCATTTTGATTTTGGTGGCATTTTTATATATATTGGGTGAGATAAGTGTCCAATTTAATACTTCTGCATGTGGCTATCCCATGTTCCCAACATGATTTATCAGAGACTGTTCTTTCCTCATGGTGTGTTCTTGGCACCTTAAAGATCAGTTGATTGCTAAAATTCTCACCAAGATCCTAGCAAACTGATCCAACAACACATCTCAAAAATCATCCACTATGACTAAGTAAGTTTCATCCCTGGGATGCAGGGCTGGTTCAACATCTGCAAGACCATAAACATGATTATATACATCAACAGATGTAAAGACAAAAACCATGTGATTATATTATTAAACACGGAAAAAGCTTTTGATAAAATCCAGCACCCCTTCTTGATAAAAACCCTCAAACATCCAGGCATAGTTGGAACATACCTCAAAATAGTAAGAGCCATCTATGAGAAACCCACACCCAGCATACTGCTAAACAGACAGAAATTGGAACCATTTCCCCTGAAACCCAGAACAAGACAAGAATGCCCACCCTCACCCCTCCTGTTCATCATAGTTTTGGAAATCCTAGCTAGAGCGATCAGACAAGAGAAAGAGATCTGGGTATCCAAATAGGAAAAGAGGAAGTCAAGTTATCCCTCTTTGCAGACAATATGATGCCAAACCTCAAAACCCCAAGAGAATCTGTCAAAAACTTCCTTGCACTGATAAAGGACTTTGGCAAAGTCTCAGGGTACAATGTTCAAAAGGCAGCTGCACTTCTATAAACCAACAGTAAACAAACAGAAACCCAAATAAAAAGCACAATTCCATTCACAATAGCCACAATAAAATGAAATACCTTGGCATCTTCCTAACCAGAGACATGAAAGACCTTTACAATGAAAACTACAAAATACTGCTCAAAGAAATCAAAGATGACACAAACAAATGGAAAAATATTCCATGCTCATGGATTGGAAGAATCAACATTGTTAAGATGTCCATCCTACCCAAGGCAATCTACAGATTTAACACAATGCCCATTAAATTATCAGCAGCATTCTTCTCAGACCTGGAAACAACAATACAGGAATTTATATGAAAACATAAACGACCATGCATGACCAAACAATACTTAGCAAAGGAAATAAAGCAGGAGGTATCACACTTCAGACTTCAAACTTTACTATAAGGCTACAGTAATCAAAACAGCCTGGCATTGGTACAAGAACAGGCATATAGACCAATGACACAGGATAGAGATTCTGGAAGCAAAGTCTCAATTTCTTAACCAACTCATCTTTGACAAAGCCTCCAACAACCACTGGGGAGAGGAGAACCTATTCAGTAAATGGTGCTGGGAAAACTGGCTAACCACATGCAGAAGATTGAAACAGGATCCCAACCTATCACCATACACAAAAGCAACTCTAAATGGATTACAGACCTAAATGTAAAATCTCAAACTATAAGAATCTTAGAAAACGCAGGAGATAACCTCATGGAAATTGGAACTGGCAACCAATTCCAGACCAAAACCCCAAGTGTCCATGCTATTACGAGGTAAGATAGATAAGTGGGACCTCAACAAACTGTCAAGCTTCTGCAAAGCCAAAGAAACCATTGAGAGAGCAGGGAGACAGCCCACAGTCTGGGAAAAAATATTTGCCAACTGTATGTATGCCTTTGTCATACATACATCTAGGATCTACAAAGAACTCAATCAGGTTGAAAAAAAAACAACAACAAACAGCCCCATTACAAAATGGGCAAAACACATGAATCGACACTTCTCAAAAGAAGATAAGCAGGCAACCAACAGACCCATGAAAAAGTGTTCAGCCTCACTAGTCATCAAAGAAATGCAAATTAAAACCACACTGAGAGACCACCTAACTCCAGGCAGGGGCAATCATCAATAATTCAAAAAACATCAGATGCTAGAGAAGATGCAGGGAAAAGGGAACACTTCTACACTGTTGGTGGGATTGTAAACTAGTACAACCTCCATGAAAAACAGTTTGACGATTCCTAAAAGATCTAAAAATCGACCTTCCATACGACCCTGCAATCCCCCTACTGGGAATATACCTGGAGGAACTAAAATCACTCTATGAAAAGATATCTGCACACGCATGTTTATTGCAGCATTGTTCACAATAGCAGAAACATGGGACCCATCATGCTGCCCATTGAAAGAAGACTAGATAAAAAAAAAGTGGAACATATGCACGATAGAATATTACACAGCCATCAGAAAGGAAAAAATTATGAAGTTTAAAGGAATTTGGATGGATTTAATGTCTATAATACTCAGTGATCTATCACAGAAGCAAAGAACTGAGTATCACATGTTCTCACTCATAAGTGGACCTTGAACAATTATTGTAATACTATAAGAAAAGGATTGGCAATAGTGGGATACTGCCAGGGGAATACTTCAACAAGGGTACCTGCATAATGAACATTTGTATACTTAACTCTGAAATGTATCCCATATCTTTAAAATAAACCTTTTTAAAAAATCAGTTGATTAGGATATATCTAGATTTATTTCTGAGCTCTCTGTTTTCTTCATTGGTCTATATGTCTGTTCTTTGTGCCAATAACCATGCTGTTTTGATTATCATAGCTTTATAGTAGATTTTGAGTTCAGGTAGTTTGATGCTTCCAGTTTTTTGTTGTTGTTGTTGTTGTTCAATATTGTTTTGGCTATTTGAGATATTTTGTGGTTTCATGCACATTTGAGAATTTTTTCTTCTATTTCAATGGAAAATGTCAGGATTTTGATAGGGATTGCATTGCATCTGTAGATCATTTGGGGTAGATCATTGCATCTGTAGATCATGGACTCTTTAACAATATTAATTCCTCCAATTTATGAACACAAGATATCTCTTCACTTATTTGTATCTTCTTCAATTTATCTCATCAGTGTTTTATAGTTTTCAGTGTATATATCTTTCACCTCCCTGGTTAAATTTGTTCCGAAGTATTTTTTAATGCCACCTTAATGATACTATCTTGACTTCTTTTTGGATAGTTCATCTTTACATAATAGAAACTCTGCTGACTTTCTGTGTTGACTTTGTATCCTGCAACTTGACTGAATTTGTTTATTAATTCCATGTTTTTGATGGAGTCTTTAGGGTTTTCCATGTACAAGAGCACATCATTTACAAACAGACTTTTTATTTCTCTTGTCTATTTGAATGCCTTTTTTGTTTCTTTTTCTTGCCTAATATCTCTGGCTAGGACTTCCAGTACTACTTTGAATAGAAGTATTAAGAGTGAGCATTCTTGTCTTGTTCCTTATCTTAGAGGAAAACCTTACAGCCTTTCACTGTTGAGTATTATGTTAGCTGTGAGTTTGCCATAGCTGACTTTTATTATGCTAAGGTACAGTCTTTCTATACCTAATTTGTTAAGTTTTTTTTTTTACTATGAAAGGATGTTGAATTTTGTTAATTACTTTCACTGCATCTATAAGATGATCAAATGATTTTTATTTTTCAGTCTGTTAACATGGTGTATTTCATGTATTGATTTTTGTATGCCAAACTATCTCTGCATTCCAAAGATAAATCCCACTTGAGAATGTTTCATGTATGCCTGAGAAAAATGTATATTGGGCTTCTGTTGAATGGGATATTCTGCATATGCTGGTTTATATGGTCTATAAGGTTTTTTAAGTCTTCTGCTTCGTTATTGATCTAGAATGTTTTGTCCACTTTGGAAAATGGAATATTGAAATCCCTTACTCATGTTGTGTGGCTGTCTATTTCTTCTGACAGTTCAATATTCACTTCATATATTTGAATGTTCTAATATTGGGTTTGTATATATTTATAATTGTTATAGCTTCTTGGCAAATTGACCCCTTTATTATTATATAATGTCTTTCTTTCTCTTTTTTTGACAGTTTTTAATTTAAAGTCTAATTGGTCTTATGTAAATATTACCACCCTTGCTCTCCTTTGGTTACCATTTGCATGGAATATCTTTTTTCACCCATTTACTTTCAACTTATGTGTGTCTTTAAATCTAAAGTAAATCTCTGTAAATAGCTTATAGTTGGGTCTTCTTTTTTATTCATCCAGTTACTCTGTGTTTTTTTACTGAAGAGTTTAAATCATTTACATTTGACATAATTGTTGGCCAGACTCAGTGGCTCATGCCTGTAATCCCAGCATTTTGGGAGACAGAAGTGAGAGGATTGCCTGAGCCCAGGGGTTGGACACTAACCTGAGCAACTTGGTGAGACCTTGTTTCAACAATAAACAAAAAAATTATTTGGGTGTGGTGATGTGCCTGTGGTTTCAGCTACTTGGAAGACTGAGGCAGAAGAATTGCCTGAACCCAGCAGGTCGAGGCTGCAGTGGCCGTGACCATGCCCCAGCCTGGGCAATAGAGTAAGATTCTGACTCTAAATAAATAAATAAAGCAATAAAGTAATTATTGATGGGAAAGGACTTACTATACCATTTTGCTAATTTTTTGTGGCTTTTTTCTCTGTCTTACTGCCTTTTTATCTCCTTCTTCTCTTGTTGTGTATCATTAATTTTCTATAGTAACTTTTTTTTTTGAGTGGGACTCTCACTCTGTCACCCAGGCTGGAGTGCAGTCGCACCATCACAGTTCACAGCGGCCTCAGCCTTCTGGGTTCAGGGGATCCTTCCACTTTAGCCAACTGAGTAGCTGGGACTACAGGCGGGCACCACCAAGCCTGGTTAATTTTTTATTTATTGTAGACACAAGGTTTTGCTATGTTGCCTAGGCTCAAGCAATCCTCCCACCTTGGTCTCCCAAAGTTCTGGGAGTATAGATGAGAGCTACCCTACTAGGCCACTTGTCTTGATTCCTTTCTCATTTTTTTCTGTGCATCTTCTATATGTATTTTTTGTGTTTACATAAAATATCTTTTTTCTAATTTTTTTATTTTAAAGATGTGGGGTGCAGTTCAGGGTTAGGTATACAAATGTTCATTATGCAGGTAACCCTGTTGATGAGGTGTACCCCCACCCTGGCAGTTTCCAAACTGCCAATCCCACCCCACACCTGGCAGTTTTCCACTACTGCCAACCCCCTTCTTATAGTATTATGATAATTGTTCAAGGTCCACTTATGAGTGAAAATATGTGGTACTCAGTTCTTTGTTTCATGTGATAGATCACTCAGTATTATAGACTCTAAGTCCATCCAAGTTGCTGTAAAGTTTATAATTTTTCCTTCTTTATGACTAATATTCCATCGTGTATATGTACCACATTTATTTTACCCAGTCCTCTTTGATGGGCAGCATGGTTGATTCCATGTTTTTGCTATTGTGAACAATGCTGCAATAAGCATGCATGTGTAGGTATCTTTTTCATAGAGGGATCTGAGTTCTTCTGGGGAATTCAAGGTCATATGGAAGGCCAATTTTTAGATCTTTTAGGAATTGCCACACTGTTTTCCACAGAGACTGTACACAGTTTACACTCCTACCAACAGTGTAAAGTGTTTCCTTTTCTCTGTATCCTCTCCAGCATCTGTTGTTTTTTGAGTTAGTGATGATGGCCTTCCTGACTGGAGTTAGGCGATATCTCAGTGTGGTTTTAATTTAAATTTCTTTGATGACTAATGAGGGTGAGCATTTTTTCATGTATCTGTTGGCTGTTCATATCTCTTCTTTTAAGAAATGTCTATTCATATCTTTTACCCACTTTTGCTGTTTGTTTTTTCCTTTTCAGCACATTTGAGTTCCTTGTAAATCCTAGATGTTAGGCCTTTCTCAGACATACAGTTGGCAAATATTTTTTGCCAGTCTGTGGGCTGTCTCCCTGCTCTCTTGGTGGTTTCTTTGGCTTTGCAGAAGCTTCTCAGTTTGATGACATCCCATTTGTCTATCTTATCTCTTGTGGCATGGGCTTTTGATCAGGAATTGGTTGCCAGTTCTATAGGGTATCTCCTGCATTCTCTAGGATTTTTATAGTTTGAGGTTTTGCGTTTAGGTCTTTAATCCATTTCAAGTTGACTTTTGTGTATGGTGATAGGTAGGGGTCTTGTTTTAATCTTCTGCATGAGGTCAGCCAGGTTTTCCAGCACCCTTTACTGAAGAGGGTCTCCTTTCCCCAGTGGTTGGTGGTGGAGGCTTTGTTGAAGATGAGTTGATTGAGAAATTGAGATTTTGCTTCCAGAATCTTTATCCTGTTCCATTGGTCTGTATGCCTGTTCTTGTACCAATACCGGGCTGTTTTGATTATTGTATCTTTATAATAAAGTTTAAAGTCTGGGAGTGTGATAGCTCCTACTTTGGTTTTTTTGTTTTGTTTTGTTTTGTTTTGTTTTGCTGAGGATTGTTTTGGCTATTCTTGGTCATTTATGTTTCCATATGAATTCCTGTATTGTTGTTTCCAGGTCTAAGAAGAATACTGCTAGTAATTTAATGGGTATTGCATTAAATCTGTAGATTATCTTAGGTAGGATGAACATCTTAACATCGTTGATTTTTCCAATCCATGAGCATGGAATATTTTTCTATTTGTTTGTGTCATCTTTGATTTCTTTGAGCAGTGTTTTGTAGTTTTCGTTATAAGTGTCCTTCACTTCTCTGGTTAGGAAGATGGCAGGGTATTTCATTTTTGTCTTGTGGTTGTTGTTGCTATTGTGAATGGGATTGTGCTTTTTATTACATAAAATAGCTTAAAGTTACAAAAATCTATTTTAAACTGATAGCAACTTAAATTCAGTTGCACACAATAACTCTCTACTTTTACATACCCTTGAGTAATCATCATGCTTTTGTTGTCACAAATTACGTGTTTTATGTTGTATATCTAGCAACTCATTTTTTTGTTGTATTACCTATCCTTTTGGTTTTTTTGCTTTATAAACCAGACTGAACAATGGACTATGCACTACTATGATAGTCCACTTTATCTCTCAGGCATATGTTTGTTTCAAGGATCCCCCAGCAGATGCCTGAAATGCAAATAGTACCAAAGCCTACAGATACTATTTTTTTCTACACTACATACCTATAGTAAAGTTTAGTTTAAAAATTAGGCACAGTAAGAAACCTACAGCAGTAACTAATAATGAAATACAACAATTATAACAATATATTGTAATAAAAGTTATGGACATGCAGTCTTTCTTTCTTGCTATCTCCCTCTTTCTCTCCCTCAAAATATCTTCTAGTACTATGCTAATTCTTCTTCTAATCTGACAACCTGATAACCAAGAAGGTTACTAAGTAACTAAACAAGCACATACCATATTTAGTGTGAAGACCCTGAACAGAGGGATTATTCACATCCCTGGGGGGACAGTTCAGGACAGAGCAGGATTTCATCATGTTACTCAGAGTGGCACACAGTTTAAAACTTCTGAAGTTTATAGCTGGAATTTCCCACTTAATATTTTCAGATTGTGTCAATTGCTGCTAACTGAAATGAGGGAAAATGAGACCATGGATAAGGAAGGACTTATTACAGAATTGTAGTATTTGATATTTGCCTATAGCCCTAAGTTTTATACTTTCATATGTTTTTGTGTCCCTCTTTAGTGTCTTTCTGTTTCAGCTTGAAGGACTCCCTTTAGGATTTCTCGTGAAGCAAGTCCAGGGGCCAAGTCCCTCAGCTGAGCCACTCCAATTGTAAACCATATTCCACAGAGCTATATTTCCTCCAGCGTGTTCCTCTATCCCACCGTTCTTGAGCACCCAAGCAGGTTGCTCCATGTTGTCTACGGGGAGTGAGCAAGCAGGCATGCAAGCAAGAGCATATCCCCTGGGTCCTTCGAAACACAGATGCAATAGAGGGCCCTTCTATAAGTGACAAACCCCAAGTTCAGTCTCCTATCCATGACTAGATAACCAAAGCTGTGACTAATGGGTCAACTACCTATCAGAGGCATTCTAGTTGGTTCCAAATGCAGAGAGCTCTTCAACCCACCATCCCCTTCAGCCCTTGCTGTAGGAGTCTCAAAACCTAACGCTGTGCTTGCCAGCAAGACGTGGATGAAGAATTACTGAGGAGGACAGACGCATTATAGACTTTCATTGTTGTTTTGCTCACACTGCCCTGAAGTCAGGTAAAGCCCTGCTTCCTTCTCCGTCTTACCCTGTAACTCATATAAGAAGTCAGGGGTGCAGATCTTTAATAAGAATTCCCAGCTAGTGAGACCATTTTAAGTACCAGGCCTTAACTGCCTAGAAATCCTTCAGTTGCTCCATATGGAATAACTATGGCCCGTTTTACTCCCATCCCCTGCTGGTCCAAATCTGGAGATTCTGTTTAAGTTGTTAAACTGATTGCATTTCTCTTTAGTTACAAAAGTAATTGTAACAAAGAAGTATAACAAGGGAAAAAAGAGAATAATCTCTTTCACCAGCCCCACTGCCCAGAGGTAAGCACATTAAGGTATACCATGCCACATCTTTATACATTTGCAAGCATTCACATGCATATGTACTTTTTTCACTTACAAATATATCATAAACATTATGCATCTTTTATTATTTTTAAGCTTTATATATGGTTTCCTACCATGGATATCTCATTATGTATTTAACCTATAGCTTATGGATGGACATCTGTCTTGTTTCCAGTATTTCGGTATTTTAGCAAAGTAATAACCAACTTTTTATATATACATGCAAATATTTGCAAAGAATGAATTCCTTCAAGTAAATCACTGAGTATGCATATTTTGTCTTAATAGATACTGTCAAATTTTCCTTCCAAAAGCTGTACCAATTTAGAAAAACATTGTGAACTCATTAGAGAAGCTGAACAATTCTGACTTCCCAGAGAGACCTCTTTAGGTTTGTTTGCATTAAGTCACAGGTAATTGAAATTTTTAAAAATTCTAATTGACTCTACTTAGTTTCTTCTACAAAATTCTCTAAGTTTATGGTCTCTTAATTTTATCCTTTCCTATTCACTAGCAGCAGCATTTTTTTCCTTTCATCAGTGTTCAATTCTGTCTTTGTTCTGTCCTTTCAATGGAACTTTGGGAGAGGTGAGAGATAAACCTCTTTGGACACCTGAATCGACTTACCATTTATTCATTCACCATGTGCTTACTGTATGTTTATGCAAATGTCCTCAAGAATTGAAGATATATAGATGAATAAAACACAAATTTTACCTTCCAGAAATTCAAGTCTAATAAGAATAATGCAAATGATAGCACCATAATTAAAAGATAGGTAGATATAAAGATAATAAAATAGAACCAAAGAGTGACTTTTGGCAGGAAAGAGAGAGATACCAGGTTAAAAAAAGGCATTGAAAAGTAAGAAGGAAAGAGAGAACAACTCATGGAAATTACAGAGGGTGAAACAGAGGAGTAGACTTGGAGGACTTGAAGAGCCGAAATAGGGTGGAGTGCAGATCCTTTTGCAGAATGAAGGAAGGCAAGGTTAGAAAATCAAACTGTAGCAAGACTATAAGAGACTATGAATGCCATGTTATGAATTTGGTATTTACCCCAAGAGAGATAGACAGTCTCAAAAATTATAAGCATATGAATAATATATTCACTCCTACATTTTAAAATTTACTCTGATATGAAAGATGAATAGGTCAATCAATAGTTTTTATTATTAGCTTACTATGTGTCCGAAGTTGTGACAGAAAGGAGCTAGAACTTTAATAGAACAGACTAAACCAGTAATAAGTGAAAATTACTATAATAGTTTTGGACACATATTACAGTCAGAACTAAAGTGGAGACAGAGTAAAGAATGAAGACAAGGATAGATTCAATAAATAGAAACTGAAAGAACATGGGAAGATGACCAAAATAGAACGAGAATCCGGTATATTGCTTCGGGTTATAATTTAGATGATTTGATGGGTAAGAATGTTAGAAATGAAATAATATAGAAGGAGGAGGAAGTTGAGTAGAAGAAAAAACAATTCTGAACACACTGAGTTTGAGTTGCCTTTGGAATGCACAGGTGGAGACATAAAAGATACTTAGAAATATGGTTCTGGAACTTAGTAAATGTGTCTAGGTAAAGGTAAATATTTGAGAATCCCTCATGTAGTTGACCCTATGAAAATGAAAAAAAGCAAAGAAAAAGTGTACAGAATCAGAAGAAAAGGGTGCTGTGGAAAATAACATAACAAATACATAAAACTTTTAAAACCTCAAGATATTATGCTCTATAACTAATTATTATTGCTGTTTCTGAACAACAGAACCAAACTATTAGATTTTATTGTTTAAGTTCCACAAAATCAAGGAATTTTTCCCCCTTGTTCACCAGTGTATCTCAGAACCTATAGAATATTGTCAAACATAGGGAGGGTTTTCAGGAAATATTTGTGCCTTGTCTGGATATATTTACTGAATGTCTTAGATGTGTGTGTTTGTTATAGGAGTGAATTAGAAGTCATAACTTTTCCCAATGAAACCTCTAACAACCTTCTTCTACGACTGCACTGTTGAATTTTTGAGTGAGATCTTTAACTCTATAGGAAAAAACTTTTTTTTCCCTTAACTTACAGTCCAAATAAAATTACAGCAATCAGTCATTACTTTTAAAATGTTCAAATAGTTGATTTTTCCGGGTAGTTACTATTTTATTCTATTCCAGGTAACATTTAATATTATGTGAATGAGACAGAAATACAAATTTAAGAAAATATTTACAGTTAATCTAAAGAAAACTAAAATGAAGCGTGAATCTCTACTAAGGTTCCCAATGGACTAGAATTGCATTACTCATGTTCAGACACCTCTAATATCTTCACAGCATGACTTCTATGATTGTCAATGGTGATAGTCTTCTCGTGTGCTTAACTAGTGACAGCAGACGAGAGAAAACCCCAGTGGCACACAGTCCCCCTGCGTGCTATGGGAGCCTTCCTTTAAAAACAAAAAAGTCTCCCTTAATCGGTCAACAAAAATGTTTTTAACTCATGCCATGGGCCAGGCATTGTGCCACCTGGTAAAGGGACTTATAAAGAAGTGTGAAACCTGCCCCTGCCTTCAAGAAAAGTGTAACTATGTTGGGGAGACAAGGAATAATAAGTAGTATATGTTCATTGTCAAGTGAACTGTCCAAGGAATAGATGCCACTCTGAGGTCTAGTACTAAAAATCTCCTAATCCCTGCCCCAGTTTACCTTTCTAGAGTATACCCTTAAATCCGCAATGATAAAAATTAAAAAAAAAAAATCTTTCAGCCAAACTGAATTGTTTGCCATCCTCCATATTTGCACATACTTTTCTACTTCTTTGTTCTTGCCGGTACGAATTTTCTTCTTCGATATCATCACTTTCCCTCCTTTACAACTCTATGCGTAGCTTGCAAATCTTACCCTTTCCTCAATGCCCAGCTCAAAGACAGCAACTTCTACCAAATTCCCTGGCTTGAAATCTTCCCTTCCTCTATAAAGAGATCTGTACTAAACCCATTACTTTTAATTTTATGCCTACCTGTCCCTATCAATGTAAATGTGTGATCACAGCACATAGTCTTCCCTCTCACCCCCAGCTGCTTGGTGAGCACTGTCCACAAAGGGACCCTAACCCTTGGGAACCCAGTGGGGCTAATTTGTGGTCCCAGTGCATCCAGTGCTATTGACTCTGTGGCTCCTGAAACCATCCCAAAGCCTGTATCGTTTGCTTACATGTAAGCATTACATAATGTTTTATTGACGTGATTAACTACCTACCCCAACTCCCCAGTTCCTTGAGGGCAGGGAATCTGTCCACTCATCTTTGACTCCTGTGTCCAAGCAGCACAGACTAAAGAAGGATCCTCAGATTACCACCAACACGTCTTAAGGATTTAATTTCTGAGCCATGTTTTTAGAAATTCTGATTCAGTGGGTCTTGTATAGAACCCAGGACCTGCAAACCTGCATTTTTTCAAATTCTCTAGATGATTCTTATCCACAGTAAGTTTGAAAATGGTTACCAGTTAACATGTACAGTTTTTGCTTGAGTCTTAGTCTCCCTCTGTTGCCCCAATCATGGTCACCACTGCTTCAACCTGCTGGACTCAGGTGATCCTTCCACCTCAGCCTTCCAAGTAGCTGGGGCCACAGGCATGTGCCACTACGCTGGCTCATTTTTTTATTTATTGTAGAGACAAGTTCTCGCCATGTTGCTCAGGCTGGTCTCTAACCTCTGGACTCAGGGAATCCTCTTGCCTCTGTCTCTCAAAGTGCTGGGATTACAGGCGTGAGCCACCTCACCCAGCTGCTACAGGTATCTTAAAGGAAAGACATGTGTCTACCCAATCTTGTGTTTCCCAGAGTCTACGGCCTCGCCCTCTGAACATGGTAGATTCTCACACATTGTGGAATTGGCGTGTACTAATGGAATGACATATGACTGGAGTAATTAAGAATAGCTTTATCTAAGGCACAGAATTTTCTGAGCTTTGAGAAATGAATTGGATTTGGATAGGTGGGGAGGGGAGAGCACTTCCTGGTCAGGAAATTGACATATGCAAAGGAAAGGAGCTGAGGGAGGGCCAAAAGGAGGCTGAGGGTTGATGACTGGATTCATGTAACAATAGCTAGAGGTTCTTGTGGCAGAGGAACAAGAGGTAAGGCTGTCTCCCCCCGGGATAAAACAGACATTTGTTAACAAAACTCTCATTTTCATTCTCATTCAATGAAAGCAAAAATAAGTGGTTTTGATGTGATTAATGACCAGTAAGGGAGGCACGGTGCTGCCTTGGCCATCATCCACTTCCACGGCACATGTAGAAACACAAGATTCGGTACAGAATTAACCTGCCCTAGCATCTGTTCACAACTCCATGTGAAAAAGGGAAAATAGACCGAGGCATATGGTACAAGCTGAAGTCATGGCAACCTTTTTTTCACATCATTGTTGGTAAGGATTCATATTTTTGTCAAAAATCTCTTATAGATATGGTCATATGAATTCAAATATTAACTAACCACAATAATGATAAGCCAAACTGTCTCTTAAAAAAGCATTCTGTTTGCACATGAAGAACAGATTGACTTGATACAAAAAAATAAATTTAGTTAAAATGTATTCTTTGGTCTTATGACATAACCAATGTCAGCCTATGCATCTATAATTAATTCACTTGGATATTTACTCATTCACTGATCCGGGAAATATTTACTGGCAACCTACTACTTACATAGTGCTGTGCACAAAATGTTAATGGCAAAGTACCATGATAGAGAGTGGAGGTTCGTTCTTTCATTGAAGACTGGCTGATATAGAATAATTAGTATAGTTATTATTTTTTCTTTCATTTATTCAACGACTCTTAGATGAATGAGAATAGCTCTATGACTTCCTTTGTTGTCTGTTGTATCTCCACGCTGAGCACAGTGATTGATATATAATAAGTGTTGGGTGAATACATTTATTCATCACTTTTTCAGGATGTAAAATGAAGTAAAAGCAGAGATGGCCCTGCCCTTCATGAGCTTGTAGTCTAGTGAGGGAGACAAATATTAATCGTGTACACCCAGAAATGTAAGATTTCAGCGATTGCAAACGTTGAGCAGCCTCTAACAGAATTCTGCCTAACATACAAAGACTTTCTTAAAGAAGTGATCTTGCCTCAAAACCTGAAGAATGAGTGGGAATTCGCCAGGCAAAGACAGAGAGGAAGCATGCCTCAGGCAGGAAAGGGAACAGGAAAGGACATGACGAGTCCCCAGTGGCCATGAAGACTGAGAGGGAGTCACAAGAACGGCAGTGGAGAGCCAGGCAGAAAAGGTGAGAGTGTGCAAGTGCAGCTCTCAGGGAGTTCCAGAATTATAAGTAGAAGGTAAGACTGCATAAATCAGGAAATGTTTATAGTTGACATAATGCAAATCGGTTTTGATGAAACTGGCATGCTTGCAATAGACATTTGGTTAAAGTTAAAACCTAAAAACTCCTCACTGCGCCTTTATAATACATGAGAAAAATCTGTCTGATAACACTAAGCAATTTTTTTCAGTGATGAGCAAAACAATTGCACATATAATTCCAAATTACATAACCTTGGCCCTTGTAGATTACACCAATAAATATTATAATTTTACTAAATTGCACAGCAGCAATTAGCCTTCAAATGGGGGTTAATAATGAAATCAGCATAGCTTCATGAGACTAATTTAGGTGTACTGATGTAGAACATCATTAATAAATTAATATACCCTGACAAACAGTTCATTCAACTTTTGTGTAAGACTAATTAAAAATGTATAATTTATTGATATCACTCACCTGGTAGAATTCGTACAGAGAAAAATAATGCTGAGACATTCCAAAAATAATCATGGAACGTAGGAGCAATAACATTAAAATATGACCAAAGAAATAATTGACTTTGCTTTCTCATTAATTATTATAAAGTGTTTGATCAGGTAGATTAATATTTTACTCAATTCATTTAGCTTTTTTCTTTGACCTGTGTTCTATTATAATTTCTGCCTCAGTGTTTAGCTCTGAATTACATATCTTTCCATTAATTGTATGTACCTTTTGTCTGAGATCATATTATAATACTACTGAGTTTTCCTCTCCCCCATGCACATTCTCATGTATCCCTTAACACAGGACTGGAAATGGGGTTGGTCTTTGGCAGGTACTTGTGAAATTTTCAGAAGTGGCCAATTAGAATACTTACAAACAAATATTAAAAGTTTTAACACTAATAATGAGAGGTATTATAAGTTCTTAGTTTCTTTTGTTATTATTATTTGAATAGCCAGACTTAGGAATTATTGTAGAAACTATCTGTTTTCTTTTACCAGTTTACTTTGTATATGTGGGATATGGAAAATAACTATAATAAATATCCAGCAATACTTAAACCATTTTTATCCTAACCTCATCTCTAATTGAAAATAAATGCATGTCTGAAGAGTAAAGATTAGAATATATTATAAAAATAGAATAGAACATATTCAGGAGCAATACAACTAAGTGTGACATATATAGGAATAATAAAAGTATGAAAAGCCAATCAAATTCTACTTAAAATAATTCCACTAATAGTGTTTTAAAATATTTACATTCCTGATCACACTCAGTGATCTATCACAGAAACAAAGAACAGAGTACCATATGTTCTCACTCATAAGCGGAACTTGAACAATTATAATACTATAAGAAGGGATTGGCAGTAGTGGGAAACTGTTGTGGGGGAGGGAATGGGATTGGCAGTTGAGGTTGAAACAGCTAGGGGAGGGAGGGGCACACCTCATCAACAAGAGTACCTGCATAATCAACATTTGTATACCAAACCCTGAATTGTACCCCATATCTTTATAATAAAAATAAATAAATAAATAAAATATTTACATCCCTCGATATTTTCCAAGGGTACGTTGCAAGATAAAGCATGGAGTAAAAGAAGAGGCCTAGAAGTAAGCAAGAGTCAAATGTGAGTCCTTTTGTAGGATATGGTCAAGCCATAGTTGGGGACTTTGTATTTATTGGCTGCTGAGAAGAGTGATCACATTGAAATAGCCCACAGGCTTCAACGGCGATAGAAGATGGGAGAAGGAAGGGACTACAGTTTTTGGGGAGAAAGAAAGCAAGGGGACCAGTTTGAATCATGAGATGAGATTGCATGTGTTCACAGTTTTTACTCTTAAATTTATAATTTTCCCAGAATACCCCTCTACCTTTGAACTTTAATCATCATATCTTAAAAAAATTCAGGATCGGGCTCTTAGCTTTCCATATATTAGCAGTATGACTTTAGGCACATTTGTAGCTTTATGCTTAAATCTCCTCTGTAAGATGGGGATAATAGCTGATGTCCATTGAACATTGAGCACTAACACATAGAAGCAGGTACTGTACTCATAACTGTAAATGCTTTAACACAATGAATTCTCGTCATCTCCCCTGTGGTCATTACCACTGTCATCTACGTATTACAGATACGTAGATACCTGAGTCAAGGTTTTACAGTAAGTAAGTAACAAATCCTGTATCTGAACTCAGTCTGGCTTCCAAAACCTTGCTTTTGCCTGTTATGCTTACTATCTGTCCAGTGATGGTAACCCCTCATCGGATGGCTGTGAAGATTTCATCAGAATCATCAACGTGAAAACATTTGGAAAAGTGCCTTATTGGAAAAGTGCCCAATATAAGTTAGCTTTTGTGGTTGTTATTTTATTCTTCTTATTTGTGCGTTTGTTCATTTGATAAAAGAGCCAATTGACATTTTTTCTCAAAGGACATTTGATAGACAGACCTGACTGGGAAAAAGCCGCTGCTGGTGTCTGCTCACTCACATCTGCCTTTCCACTGCTTCCCTCCCTGCTTCTCATTCTGAACTCAGTGCAAAGACAGGACAGACCCAGCTCAGCTTCCTTACAACAGCCTTCATGTATTCAAAGATGAGCGTCTTCGACACCCACACATTCTGTTCTTTAGTCTACTTAGTTTGAGTCACTTTTGCCATTTCTCTTGTCTTGACTTCCAGATATTCTGAATAAATCCTGTTTTTTAAAAGATGGCTTTACACTTGGGCATCTAGAAGAAAACAAAATACTGTGGTCCACAGGTGCAGTAATGGTTACATATAGAACAGGACATTAAAAGAAAAGATTTGGGGATAGGTCTGTCAGTCTGAATCATCAGGAACCATCAGGATGCCTTCCTTGTGTGGAGTAGGTAGTATTCCTTGACTGAATGAGTTCACAAGTGAATTAAGGAACACTGAGCCTACTCTTGACTTAAATCCCCAGTTGTGTTTCCAAGTACATCTGCTTCTAATGCTATACTTTTGTGGCTGGTTGGGGGGACATTTGGCAGGACGTTACCATAGTCCCTGTTAAACTTCATGTTACCAGAGTTAGTCTGTGTTCCAACATTTCAGATTATTTTGGATACCAGTTTTGTCCTTTCATATGTTGTTACGCCCTCCAGACATCATGTCATTTGTACATGTTTCCTCTGTGCCAAAATGCAATCATCTGTGTATTTGAATAGAATATATTATACTCATATGCATATTAATATATTCATAAGGGCTTATGGCCTACAGGGTTTAAATTGCTTATAAATCCATCTCGTTTTCTCAGAAGTACTGTTATTATTAATGGTTATTAAGAATACCCATTTCTTTATTTATTCAATAATTACTGAAAAATGTAAAATCTTTTTCCAAAATATTACTTAAATTGGAGTAATTAAGTTAAAAACAAAGGTTTAAAATTTTATGAACATTTTAGTACAACGGTCTTCTGAAATAAAATTGAAAAACAAAATCAATGTAAACTGGAAATAGGCTCAAACTCTACAGAGCTAACCTTGTCGTCTCCAAAGAAATTAACTAAATAAGTTACACAGTCTCAAGGCACATAGCAGATCACAACTGGGAAAATGTACTAGGAGGCTTGTCATAAGGAGGTAAACCATTTTAGTCATCCAGTCTTGTGTTATTAGAAAGCGTTTCAACTGTGTACTATGAAATTCATGAATAAAAGATCTCCCAGTTTTCTGAGGCAAAGGGCTCGTAATAAACTGTGTATTGTTAAATAAAATATTTAAATAAAAATGGAAGAAAGAGTTTTTAAAGGAAGTCATGCTTCCTTGGTGGATTGCAAACAATGTTATTAAACAAAGATGGAAAAATAAAAAGAAATTTGTAATAGTGATGATCCTAAAATTTAGGAAAAAATATAACTGGACTATCTCAATGAAATATCATAATTATATCACTTTGGTTAGAGAATATAATTTTTTAATGTTATTGGGCAATTTGCATTTATTAATTTGAGAAAATGCTCATTTAACTGAACAAGTTTCATCTGTCGTCCTCCGGTTCTGCATAACTTCTGGGAATAACAAGTTTTTGCTATTACATTATCTACCATGCAATATCATACTTTTTTTTTTTTTTTTTTTGCCATGACACCTGGCTTATTTATTTATTTATTTACTTATTTATTTTTAGAGATGAAATTTCTCTATGGTCCCCAAACTGATCTTGAACTCCTGGTCTCAAGAGATCTTCCCACCTCAGCCTCCCAAAGTGCTAGGATTACAGGTGTGAGCCACTACACCCAGCCCTCATCTCCAACTTTTTTTTTTAAAGATGCAGGGTACAATTCAGGATTAGGTATACAAATGGTCATCGTACAGGTCAAGTTTGGGCCTACCTTTGGTCCCCACTTTGCCTGGTTTGAGGTCAGCTACCCTTATTGATGCTATGTGTCCCCCTCCCTCCCCTGCAGTGACCTACTACTGCCAATCCCCTTCTTATAATATTATGGCAGTGTTCAGGGTCCACTTATGAGTGAAAACAGTTCTTTGTTTCTGTGATAAATCACTGAGCATTATAGACTCTAAGTTCATCCAAGTTGCTGTGAAGTCCATAATTTTGTCCTTCTTTATTGCTGAGTAATATTCCATCATGTATATATACCACTTTGTTTATCAGTCCACTTTCATTGGGCAGCACAGTTGGTTTTATGTTTTTGCTATTGTGAATAGTACTGTAACAAACATGCGTGTGCAGGTGTCTTTTCGGTAGAATGATTTGAATTCCTTTGGGTATATTCCCAATAGAGGGATTGCTGGGTCATATGGAAGGTTGATTTCTAGTTCTTTTAGAAATTGCCACACTGTTTTCCAAAGAGATTGCACTAGTTTGCATTCCCACCAGCAGTGTAGAAGCATTCCTTTTTCTCCACATCCTTGCCAGCATCTGTCGTGTTTTTTTTAAATTAGTGATGGTCATTTTTACAGGAGTAAGGTGGTATCTCAATGTGGTTTTGATTTGCATTTTTCTGATGACTAGTGAGGTGAGCACTTTTTCATGTGTTTTTTCTGACATTTTACTAGTCTTACTTTGAAAAAATCTGATACATGACAGATTATGTTTTTCATCAATAACATTTCTCTTAATCTCATTTCATCTTGCCATCATAGGTATATAAATAAATATAATTAAACTCTGTTATCCAAATTGGTGAAATAAAAGTAATACATATAATCAAATTAATGGAACAACCTAAAATTGCTTGTACATGACAGAAGTTTTTGAAATTTGTTTCAGTCCTACAAAATATATATCTTGTTTATATTAATATTGATATAACCATTTTCTTAGCTCATTTGGACTGATTCTAGTAAAATCACCTTGCAAAAGAATTCTGGAGTGAGTTAGGTAAGTGTAAATTAAAGAAAAGACACGAAAGTGTTCTCTAATTTATCTTATTAATGTCTACTCTACATACTATAGGAAATTAGGAAAGTACAGAAAAATGCAAAAGAAAGAAATTTAAATCAATCATAATACCACCAGATTTAAAAATTAAAATATTAAAAATTGAGATTTAAAAATTAATATTTTCATGTTGTTTATTCTGATATTTGTCTAATTTTTAAAAAATTAAACACAAATAAAAATTCTAAAGTGACATATCAAAAACTTACTAATCAGAATGAACAAGTATTAACCTTTTTGTATTTAAGTTTGATATTTACTTTAATGAAACAAAATGCTACAGATAAGGTAAAAGTGTTCTGTGTCCACCCTTCTGGTCTTATTGTAATTTCTCCCTCACCAGGGCAGTTACTCCTTTCAATTCGGTATGTATCAATACCATATTTCTATTTTTCATGCATGTATGTGTATTCATGAGTATATAACATAATCTTTTAAATGTATTTAAATCAATTTGTGCTATATAAATTTTCTGTACTTGCTTTTTCAATCAATATTGTTTACAAGATCTATTTATATTCAGCAAAAAATATAGATAATTTATTGTCATTGCTATATAATATACCAACACATTACTTAATCATAATTTGGTTATCTATTCCCTTATACTGTTAGTCTAAGTTTTAATTATTTAATATTAACTATTTTCAATATTTAATATTAACTATCAAATGTAATAGTTTTTTAATATTAACTATTGTGCGATGAACGTTTTTCTCCGTTAAAATTTTTCTATATTTCAGATCATTTTGGTAGGACAGCAGCTTAGAAGCAGATATTAATGTTTCTGAGTCATGAGATTTATACTTGAAAAAGTTTTCCAAAAAGACTACAATTTATAATCCCCAAAGCAGTTTATGAGTGTGCTCATCCCATAGCTCCTTCACCAACATTGACTATCCAAAGTCATTCCTGAGTCAGTTCATTCATTTTTAATGGGAACATTGACTTGGTGGTGAAATTAAATAGCATTTAGAAAGATAATTTAGGTATTAGTTTGGATGTAAGCCATTTAGTTAAGTTCCAGCATCCACTCCAAAATTCTCTATTGATCATGAAATGCAATTATATCATATTCATGTTGTGGTCTTGTTTTCTTTTCAGCAAAATTATGTATTGATCTGCTAGCTATATTTCTCTCTGCTATTTTTAGGAAGTTTCTGAAGTTCCCCTGTAGAACATTTTATTATAACATCCAGTAATAAAAAGTAACTTATTTTTAGAAAGTAGAGCATATGCTCTACTTTCTTATTGGTAATTTGTGATCACCAGCTCTCTTCATTATTTTGGAATTTCAATTTTAAGCTCTAGCATGATGTCATCTCTGGAGCCCAAAGACCTTAACAACAATCCCAACTGCAGTTACACAACCTTCACCAAATTATTCTCTTTTTCCCCAGGAAACAAGTATCAGATTCTTCATCCATAAAGAAAGACTGTTATTACTTTATTACATTGTTAAATAGATTAAATTAAGTCTCTTGAAATCAAGTAGAAATGTAGTTTAGCATCAACTTTCCTTTTCCAACTAGTCACAGATGCCTAGGGTCCCAGCAGAACCCAGGATTAAGGGACTCTCAGAGATCTGAGTGGTCAGGTTTGTCTGCCACTTGGCCCAACGCAGCCAAGACAGCAGATGATGTCCAGATCCGGAGAACCCAGGCAGGGCCTCAGTTCCCCACACAGCAAGACTGTATGTGTTGTGCCTTAGCCGACTCTCCCGAGTGACAAGTTGAATTTTGTCGTTGCCTGGAACTGCTTCAGAAGTCTTGAACCCCTCAACTTTTCTCTCTTGTTCTAAGTTTTCATTCTTTCAGTTGTCTCTGTCTCACTCCTGCTACACTCCTCTCTGACTTGTAGAAACCGTAAGTCTTTTGTTTCCTCTATTTTCTCCCAGACTCTTAGTCTGCCACCTGGAACAGAAAAAAGTTATAATCATCATCATTAATAAAGCTTTTTCAATTGCCTACATCTCCCTCTTTGATTCTCCCTCAAACTCTTTCAGTGTGTGCCATTTTCCCCAGCTGCTCTGTGTATACAAAATTTTTGCCCTCTCTTACTTAACAGATTGCCTTGTCTCCTATCTCATCAAGAAAATCTGAGAACTCCAGACATGCTTTCCTTCAGCTTCCAGCCCTCCCGCCACCATGGGCTCCTTACCAACTTCCCTCAAGTCTGAACAAATGAGGCATCTCACTTCGATTCAGTGTCAGCCCCTCCTCTTGTGCTATCAGTCCCATATTCTTTGTCCCCTGTTGGAACTTATGCCATTATTTTTGTATGATTGTAATCTGTCTTAAATCTCTTTCTCTTTGCTAGTGTCTTCTCACCAGCTTTCCTTTCCCTTGGTTCCTCGAGGTTTTCACAGCCCCTCAACTTTCTCCTCTCCTCTCATCCGTACTTTACAAAATGTACCCTACCTGTATTGTCCCTATTTGTTTTCCTCTTATCTCCAACTCACTCTAATATAGTTGTCATCTGAAGTGTCTGTCACCAAGTGCCATCACCTACTATTTCCAAAATTGAGTAGATACCTCAGTCTCTTATTTCTCTGGATGCCTCTCCCACTAGGACACTTATTCACTTCTTTATTCCTAACACAATTCTATTCATCAGACTCTAGTTCTCCTGGACTCCATCCCTTCTTGACTTCTGTAGGCTGCTTTTCCTGTCTTCAGCCCTAAACGTTAGTGTTCCTTAAGATGCCTTCCCCAGCCAATGGCACTTCTGGTTCCCTTCACATTCTCCGCAGGGAGATAATCCATGAGAGTGCCCACTTCCATGATTATGCCCGAGTCATAGCTCCAGCTCGAATCTACCCCTTAAGCTTCAGACCTTGGTAGTCGACTGATTGCTGGACATCTTCACGCATGTTCCTCAGGAACCTGAGGCTGTCACCAAAACTGATTTCAGCCTCTCCTGTGTATGTCTCCATCCCAGCACGCTGCATCTCCGTTGGTGACACCAATGCTTGCTGGAAAACTGGGAGATATGCATCACTCATCCCTCGCCCTGTGTCCCATCACCAAGTCTTGCGATCTGTATCTTCTGAATGTTTTCTGAATCTGCTGCTCTGCACTCCTCATTACTTCTTTCATGGCCAGACCTGATAAGTTTTTCTGGTTTTGTTTTTCTTCCAGGAGAGGGTACATATACAAAACACCAGTCTGCCAGAATTACTTCCTATTAAAAATATGTTAATGATGCACCTTCATCCTTATAATAAAGCTCTATCTCTTTTTTTACAAATGCAAATCCTCCTTTGTTAGCCTCGTTTCCTGCCACTCCTTCTGTCTCAAGCTTAACACTAGTTAAACACGATGCCTGTCACTCCCATTCACACGTGGGCTGTTTCTCACCATTCCATGCCTAAGTTCTCTTCCTCTCCTCTCCTTCCTCCTGGCCAATTCAGCGCCTTCTCCTCTCAGCTCCATGAGTTCTTCTCTGACTCCCCCTCACTACTAAGACAGATGGCCCTAGTTTATATTCCTAGAATATCATGTTTTTACTTTCTGTGTGTTTGTTCCAGAACCAGACAGTGAGTTGCTTGAGGGCAGAGATCATACAATGCGTGTACTGCCTCTGGTGTAATGCCTAGCACCTAGAAGTTATTTGATAAGCATTTACTTACTGTGAGGATGAACGAATTACAAAAGTGTTGTATATCCATTCTTGTCATTCTTTTTGTTTTTACACAGTATTATTGTGTGGCAGAGGCAATAATGTTCACCAAACAATTCAGGTATTCCCCCTGCATTTCCTTACCATTAGATTGAGTTCATATAAATTGTTCTAGATAATGAGCTACAAACATAAATGATATATGTCCCCTTCCAGCCCTTATTTTTAAGAGCAGTGGTGAATTTTCCACATTCTCTTTCTTTGGCTCTCCTGGAAATCCTAAGACGGTGGTATCACAAGATCATGGGGCAGCAACCCTTGCTGGACTGATAGTAGTAGTGGGAATTAAGCCTGTTGGGTCAAACCACTGCAGTTTCAGGATTAATTGTCACCACAGCATATCTAGTCTGCCCTGAGCAGTGCTTATTATTACAAGCACGTACATTAATTTCTGTCCTAGTATGCATATCAGGTTTAGTGGGACCACACTCAATATCAACTCTTTCTCTCTTATGGCTGCATAAGGCTTAGACTTCAGCAATACTGCACCATGTGACTGATGTTTTCCAACCCTCCTGCCTGTTGCTAGCCAGCCCTCTGCCTCAAAACCTCTGCCTCTCAGACTGTGCTTCCCACACTGGATTGATGGTTTCTATCGTCGCCCAGCCTAATATACAGGGAGGGTAGGTCACTGCCTGTTGCCTAGAAACTAAGTGACAGTGAATGTTTTCCTACACACACACACACACACACACACACACACACACACACACACACACACACACACAAATATCCTGTGCTCCCTCATATAAGCCTCTGGGTTCACAGCAGAGTGCCCTAACTATAACTAAATTTTAACTGGGAGCAGTGGCTCATGCCTGTAATCCTAGCATTAAGGGAGGCAGAAGCAAGAGGATTGCCTGAGCCCAGGGGTTCGAGACAAGCCTGAGCAACTTGGCAAAACATCATCTCTAAAACAATAAAATAAAAATAAATAAACAAAAAACTGGGTGTAGTGGCACATACCTGTACTTCTAGCTACTTAGAAGGCTGAAGTGGAAGGACCCCCTGAGCCCAGCAGGGCTGCAGTGACTGTGAGCATGCTACTCACTCCAGCCTGGACAACAGAGTGAGACTCTGGCTCAAAAAAAAAAAAGAAAGAAAGAAAGAAAAGAAAAGAAATTTTGATCCTTGTTATAAAGAAAACTTCTCCCAAGAATCATATAATTTTTCATTACAATTGCAGGCTAAAAGGATCAAAGTAGGTCTGAAAGTCTCTGAAGCTCTCCTAATGTGTTAAGGAGTGACCTACAATACTAATATTGCTGGTAGCTTTGAGACCATTTCATTCTCTTCCACAGTGTTCTATGAATGCACTGACTTTCCTAACTAGGTCCCAAATTTGTATTTTCTTGTTTTAGCAAGTAGTCATTCTTTTCACTAGCAAACTACAGAAAATCTGGCTTCAGGTATAGCTGAGTTCCAGATAAATATGATGTCATTGGGATCAGAGCTTTCTTTAGAAAGCTCTACTTTCTTTAGAAAGCCTCTCCTCAGTGAGAGTCTCTCTTTTCCTTATGTCTGGAGTTCTCAGGGCTGCACTCTTCCAGTTATGAACACAGCAGGGAACAGCAAAAACCTTTTCCCCAGAGTTCACAAAGATTCATTGCTTTATATAGGTTCCTGTCCTTGAAGCAGTCCCCTGTGACCAGGTGAATTCCATGCACATATTAGCTTAGGTCTGAGTCACTTTCCTGAATGTAGAAAGGAAATGGACTCCAAAGAAACACGTGGCTCAAGACTGGAGAAAGGGAATTTCTGGAGAGAAATTTGGTTACCGCAAGGAGAGTTATGATATTGGTAGCCAGGGCAACCTCTGTTCTCTCTATATATGAGGAGATGCTCCCAACAGACAGCATTTTTTTTTTGGAAGGCAGGCCCCTTGTAGTACAGGCTTTCCCGCTAGACGAGTGTTCTGGGAACCCATCGGCATCTGTGTACCAGCGTTGTTGTGAGAGGCTGTGTTTGGAGTCAGGGAATTTTTTTGAAGATATTTCAATGCGTTTGCCCATTTCTTGATGGATGGTTTACCAGTGCACCTGCTCACACACACCTCGCTGAGTGTTCAGCAGTTTTTGACCAAAAACAGCACAACCATTGTGCCCCACCCTCCCTATTCACCCAGTCTCACCCCAAGCAACTTTTTTTTGTTTCTTTGCATGAAAAAGTCCTCAGAGGGAAACATTTTACCGATGTGGAAGAGGCGAAACAAAAAACAACAGAGCACTAAAACGCATCAAAAACATGTCTCAATAGGTGTATTGCATCAAACAGAGAGTACTTTGAAGATGACTGAAGTTTAAGCATGTAGGAATAAATGCACAACTTTTTATAAATAAATTTCGGGGTGTTTTGGGTCCCCCCCCTTGTCGTCTGTTGCCCAGGAGGCAAAATTTAGAGATAGCTTCTAGTCAGAGAATGAAAGTGTTTCCTGATGTGCTATGTGTTACACCTTGATCATGGTCTCAAACTCCCTCCTCTGAACTTCTCCAGCATATTCTGTCCTCCCATACGCTGTTTTGCGTTTCAGTTGTCCATAAACACTTCTTCACCCTAGATCGGGATCTAGACCCTCAGCTACTTCAAGGCCAGAACTGGACTTGTTGTGACCCTGCATCCTGCGTTGTGCGTTACACACAGTAGCTGTCCCTACTGTTGAACAAATAACTATCTGTTGGCAAAATGAAGGAATAAAATGTCTTCTTCATGCTGTTATTGCATCACAGAACTGTCATGCCCACGTACACACAGGTATTTGTGTACGAGTTGCTAATGCAAACACAAAGAGATCCCACTATATGTCCAGTACCATGGTAAGCAACAGGAATATGAGGACATGGCGATTGCCAGACAAACATTCCACTGACCTTCAAAAGTACACTCCAGTGAACAAGACGGACGATTTATGAATAGAGTGTAATTAATGCTACAAAGAATAATCTGAAGATATTAAGAGAAACTGCATGTGGGTAATAGATCTTAATCTTCATTATTACTGTTCTGACTGATTCCAGATTAATTCTGGTTTGGCTACTTCGGGAATTACCGGTTTTGCTGGGGATCTGTTAAGCTTGAAATTTCTTGGGTGATTAACACTTGCTTTTCAGATAAAAGCTCAAGATCCAGGAAATTGGAGCTTATATTTGCGATCACACAAGACTAATTTAGTTTTCTTCTCCTCTCTCCTTTCTCCCTACTTCTCTCCCAGCCTGAAGTTCTGGATCAAATACAAAACTTAAGGGAGTTATGGATGGATAATAATGCATTACAAGTGCTCCCTGGGGTATGTAAGTTTTTATTATGCCATGACGTCTAATATCTATGTTATATTTAATAGCAATTAATCTTCTGTCTCAGTGTATGTATTTCAAAGCAAAATAACACTTGTTGGACATCTTCAGTACTTCTTTTTGGCTTTTTTTTCTTTTTTTGGTATTTCACATCTCTTTTGTGAATGTCATAAATAGATATGCAAAAGGCATGAAAGGTTTTTCTTGTTCTCTTTGGAGTATAGTTGGCATCTTTTTCTACATTTTTAAGTCGAAAAACATTATAATTATAATTTTAAAAGCAAAATATTATGTATAATACCAAGTCTTAATTTCTGAAAAGTCAACCTTATAGGTAACTGCACCATGTTTTATGTTCATAATGTTAGAGCTCTTCCACAAAATATCTCTCTCTCCATCCAGGTGACTTTCAGTAGAACCTATATGAATTTTTTGAAAATGACAAGAGTCATACAGCATTAAAAACAGAAAGTTAAACCAGAGTCCTCACCTGAAGGGCAGTCCAGTAATATCTCCTGAGTAGGAGGCTTACCAGTCAACTCATTGAATGTGATTACTCCTACTTTTTACTTCTAGTGAAAGAATGGCTCCTCTTAACACACTACCTGTTGCCACCCATCGCATACACACTTAAATAAGCAATTTGTACACACACACACATTCTCTCTCTCTCACATACACACACATACACTTTTTCTCCTTCTCTTTCGCTCTCTCTCTCTCTCCCCTCTCTCTTTCACACACACACACACACACACACACACACACACACACACACATGCACAAATTGCAAACACAAGTCTCCCAGTTGTTTCATACAACTCCAAGCTCCTGGCATTGGAATAAGTAATCAGGGCAGGTGGAAATGTAATAGTTCTTCAGACAACACAGAGGTTTAGATGTGGGCTCCCAAAGTCAATTTTATTTCTCTGTTGAATCAACACTAAAACATACTCAAAATGACTGCAAAAGTAACAAGAAGGTTATTTTTACTTTGAACAAGCAAAGAGGCCACATGAAAGAGAAAATTTGAGCAAAGATGAGAGAGAAAATACTTTCCTCCCTTATCAAAAGGATCCATTTCTACTCCTGTCACAGACACAAAACAATATGCATGCACATCTTCTATGTATTGATGTATTAAAAAGCTGTGCACCAATACACCTTATGAATCAGAAAGCATGCCAGTGTCAGGGCTATAAAGATGATATATTCAATGACCTTGAATATATGTGTTTGAGGAGCTCACACATTGCAGGAGAGACAGATGTCAATTTCACTACACATAGTAGAGCCTGATTTGTGCCATATTCAAGGTACGCACAAATTCTGGGGCAACACAGGTAAGAAGATACTTGCCACTTCTCTCAGCTGAGATTGAGGAATCAGAATGTATGTGTAGCTGGGAGTTTATACCTCCTTCTTAAACACATGTATTATTAAAAACAGCATTTACCATGGGCTAAGCTTTCTCCAGATATTTTGCAAATATGAATTCATTGACTCCACACAACAACCCCGTGAAGTAAGTTCTGCTACCATCCCCATTTCATAGAGGAAGAAACAGAAGCACAGAAGCAGTAACTGACCCAGAGTTACGCAGCCAGTAAGTGGTGGAGCTGAAATTAAGCCAGCGCCAGAGGCTGCTGTTCACTGTGACACGCCCAAGGGCTCCTACAAAACCAGCAGCAGGGATAAATGAGAATTGGGTTCATCTCACTTTTCACTATGGTTGCGATCACAAAATCCAATTGTGCAAATCAACTCACATGCCAGATTCCTTAATAAAGGTATTATTTAGATGGAAAGGTGGTGATGAATTCTACTGTAAACCATATAATGCTGCTTAATTTGTTTGTTTTGAAAGTAGAGTTTCCAGCCTGGTGTGGTGGCTCCTGCCTGTCATCCCAGCACTTTGGGAGACTGAGGCAGGAGGATCCCTTAGGCGAAGAGTTCAAGATCACCACAGGCAACAAAAAAAGTGAGATCCCTGTCTACAAAAACTAAAAATGTTAGCTGGGCAGGTACTCTGGAGGCTGAGACAGGTGGATCACTTGAGCCCAGGAGTTCAAGGTTGCGGTGAGCTAGGATTCTGCCACTGCCCTTCAGCCTGGGCAGCAGAGTGAGATCCCCATCTCTAATTTTAAAAAAGAGAAAAAGATAAGATAAGTCATTTATATGTGCTGCTAAGTTTCTATAGATTTTGTTCTTCATTTGGTACCCTCGAACTGTCATTTCATGTACACACTTCCGTGTCACAAGCGGCCATGGCTTTCTGCATGTCAATACTAGCAAACATGTTGTTCAGTTACCCAGGAATGCTTGACTCTGAAGGGTCATCTTGAGTGCAGTCTGCAGCCTGTGTCTGCCAGTTTCACAGAATAATTGACCCTTAATATTTAGCATCATTAGCCACAGAAAAAAAGGCAGGTTCACTTTTTTCTAAGTTCACATATCACAATGAAGTTAATATACTTTTTAAATACTTAAATCTGGCTTATTATTTTCCACTTTGTTTTTCATAAGTCAGAGAAGCAAACAGATAATGACCAAATATTTAGTCATTTACATAGTTCTGTCCTGTGTCCATCAACCTAAGGCTGATCAACCAAAATATGACTAAGCAATGCACTGAATTCATATTCATTTTTAGACAAACTCCAGTCCCATCTCTTTTTGTGTGCTTTCCACTCTTTCTGTTCACCGTCCATTGCTCACGTACAGACTCCTCTATGCCCCAAGGAATGTTGGAGCAACAATCAGTATCCTCAAGGAGTTGAGAATTTTTGTCTCAAAGGCCTTTTCTACCTTATTGCCTCTATAAGATGTTTGAAAATGGAAGTTAAGAAAGACTCAAAAATAAACACCAAAGTGTATGCCAAAAAGAATGTTTAGTAACTGGACACCAACGTACTAAGTTATGCTGGAGATAGCAATGAAGGAAGCTTCAAGAACAAATGAAATATCCTCATGATAAAGGAACAAAAAGAAAACACACACACACACACACACTCACACACACAATTCTTTCATTGCTTACTGGAGAAGAAGAGTGAGGTTAGGTAACGTAATGGTTCCTGGAGTGGAAAGCTGTAAGTAAAGTGACAGTATTTTTCCAAGTGACATACTTCTAAGCATGGGGAGAAACTTGGTCCCCTGGGCTAACGCACCCAAAGTACTCTAATCCTAGCTAGCAAACAGCCAGTCCAAGACTGTACTTGCACTCGGCACCCACACAGGAAGCTAAGGAAGCAGGGCACTGGATTCATCTGGAAGTCAGGAACTGCCTTCCAGGTGGGCTTTGCGTCTGTAGTCGGATAGAGGTGAGCTTGAATTTCGGCTCCACCCCATCGTAGTGGGATAGAACCTTGGAATGTCACTTGTGGGAGGTGCTTGCATGCGTCCTCCTCCAGGACTGGAGAACTTCCTCTATCCCTCCAGCCTCTGGAAGTCCTGGTTGCAGCTGGCCACACTCTTCAGAAATTGCCTTTCCTCAAGACAGCCCCCCCACTCTGGTCACACCCCCACGCTCCAAGGCCTCCATCCAGTGATGGTGGATGCAGCTGTATAAAGGGCCAGTCCCTCGGCCTGTGCTTGGAACAACTGCAGGGCGGTCCCGACTTTAGGGCTCTCTGGAGAGTCAGCCAAGGACTTTCTCAAGACTTCGTCACAGTCCAGCTTCGTGCTCTACCCAATCCCGCTTTGCTCCTTCCCTGTCTCTTTCTTTCCACTGGTGTCAAACTTAATAGCGTTCTCTCATAATGCTGTCTTTACCTCCGCTTCCCGGGAACCCAACATGGGACACTGCGTAACCTCCAGGTGTTAACGTATGTTAAAATGCAGATTCTGATTCAGCAGGTCTGGGATGGGTTGACAGTCTCTCTTTTTGAGCAGCTCCCAGTGGCATCAGTGCTGCTGGTCTGAGCAACTCCTTTTGAGCGACAAGAATATGAAGTACCAAATCCAGTAACGCATGCAAAATGCATAGCACAGTGCTAAGTGTGTGCTTGTGGGTAGCAAACGTATTCATTACACGTTTATTTATCTATACTCTGTCAAATAAGTAGAGACGATACAGTGAAGTGGACACAAGCAGCCCCGATAAGCAGATGAACCACCGAGAGGCTGACCTGTGTAGAGCATTCACTTGCAAAACACGCCCCAAGCCAAAGGAGAATGAAGATGTTCCCCCTGCCCCAATTCCTGCAGTCCAACCCCCACCCCAAGGGATCGCTGTTCATTCCCTGCCCAGGTGGGGTGGATTCCTCCCCTGTCCTCAGCAATCAGTGACTCATCCATCCGCCCATGGGAATTTCTCTTCAGTGCTGCCCCTCTGCATCCTCCCATCTGCCGCCTTGGTTGCTAAACAGCTAAGACGCCTCCGACTCCAGCCTTTGAAAGCTCCCTGGTATTATTTCTTCCAAGCGCAAGTCTGATGTGGTCCCCCGCCGCCTTGCAAGTCGCACCGCTTCCTTGGCTACGGAGAGGCGCGCGTCTCCTCACCCAGCACGCAAGGCCGCTCGCGGCTGGCTTCTCCCTGTCACCCAGCTCCTCCGCCGTGTTCCCCGCTTGGAACTCCTCTCTCTTCCTCCCCCGCGCCGGGCCTCTTCACACTTGGCTGCGGCCGCGCACACCGTTCTCCGCCTCAGGCATGGGCGCTCCTGCTGCGACCAGCGCTGTCCTCCAGCCGACCGTCCGCCGTTCCCCGCCTTCCGTGGCATTCACCCCACATGTTGCAGGGTGTTGTAATTCTCGGGGTACTTGAAACTTCCCATCGCTGTTGGGAGCTCCTTAAGGATAGCGACTGTGTCTGCGTCACGTCAAGCCTGTCCTCATACTTGGCTGTCTTACTCGTGATTGCTCTCCAATATAAACACAGGGACTGCTCTTCAGAAAGGACCTTGAATGAACAAAATGCTGAGTCCGAGGAGCAGATAAAGTCCAAATTAAGTTGAGGCCTTTCAAAGTCAAGCGTTTCCAAGTAACTGAAAAAACAACTGTCTGCCAGTACTGACGTTCAGAAAGCCGTGGCTATGAATGACGAGGAAGTGTGGGATATTCCCACACAGTGAATAGCAAAATGCCAAGTTCAAGGGTGCTAAGTAAAGTGGGTAATCTATATAAAGTCAGCAGTACATATGAAAAACAAACTATAGTTTTTCTTTTTTTAAAATGAGAGATGGCGGTCTCACTCTGTTGCCCAGGCTGAAGTGCAGTAGTATGAGCATAGCTCGCTGTAACCTTGAACTCCTGGGCTCAAGTGCTCCTTCTGCTTCAGCCTCCAGAGCAGCTGGGACTACCGACAGGCACCATCCTGCCCAGCTCGTATTTTTATTTTTTGTAGATGGGGGTCTCACTTTGTTGCCCAGGGTGATCTTGAACTCTTTGCCTCAGGAATCCTCCTGCCTCAGCCCCCCAAAGTGCTGGGATGACTGGCAGAAGTCACCACACCAGGCCGGAAATCCTACTTTCAGAACAAACAAATTAGGCCTCGTTATATGGTTTACAGAAGATTTCATCTCTGCCTTTCTATCTAGATAGCAAGTTTATTAAGCAATGTGGCATGTGAGTTTTTAATCCACTGTTAATTGTTACAGTGCAAACTTATTTATTAATAACTGGTTATTTATTTCATGTAGTGCCAACTTTGAAATTATTGTTGAGTTTTCTAACTGCTGCATTGCAATATAATTCTCATACCACATTCAGTTCCGTGGTTTTTAGAATATTCACATAACTGTGTAGCTGTCACCACAGTCTGATTTTAGAACACCTTTATCACTCCCAAGGGAAGCTTCGAAAGTATTGGCAGTAACTCCCATGCCCCCCCCCCACCCAGTTGCTCCAGCCTTACAGCCTTACTCTACTTTCTATCTCTATAGATTGGAATGTTCTGGGCATTGCATATGAATGGAATTACACAACATGTGGTCTTTTGTGACTGGCCTCTTTCACTTTGCATGTGTTTTCAAGGCTCATCCATTTTGTAGCATGTATCAATACTTTATTCCTTTTTATTGCCAAATAATGCTTCATTGTATGTATATACCACATTTTGTTTATCTGTTCATCAGTTGGACGTTTTGGTTATTACCACTTTTGGCTATTATGAATAAGGCAGCTATGACCATTTGTGTAAGTTTTTGTGAGTACATATGTTTCTTTTTCCAGGTTTATACCTAGCAGTTGTTGGGTCATATGGAAACACTCTGTTTAACATTTTAAGAAACAGCCAAGCAGTTTCCCAAAATGGCTGCACTACTTTACATTCCTACTGTCAATGTTTGAGAATCACAATTTCTCCACATTCTTGTTAATACGTGTTATGTTTGTGGTTGCTTTCAAAATTAGTTTTACGGTCTGTGGTTTTTACAGTTTTTAAATGCCTTGTGAAAGTTTCTCAACTAACCCTGAGTTTATGCAATGTCATCAAGTCTATAGGAAAGTTAAAGATGTTGGTATACTTGGACATGTCAAAAAACAGAATAGAAACGGTTGACATGGATGTTTCTGGATGTGAAGCCCTTGAGGACCTCTTACTGTCATCCAATATGTTACAACAATTGCCTGACTCTATAGGTGAGAATATAATATATTTGTAATGAATATTTATATCAAATATATAATTTTCTTTTTTGGAAGTATAGTTTGTCTATGGATGCAGGTAATATATTGTTAGCCTGATATTAATAACTTAACAAATTTACCATACGAATCACAAAAGTGTTTTATAAATATCTTAAAATGAAATAGTAACTCTAGTTGCCAAATTCAAGAAGATTCTCCTATTAAAATGATCCTCCTAAACTGATATCACTGAAACATTGTTGTATCTCCTAAGCTGTAAATGTTGTTAGAAGGAACATATGAAGGGGGACCGAAAAAACTTGGAATTCATTTCAAAAACATTGTGTATTTATTCTTACATGTTTAAATTTCAGTCACCTTCGTTTGATGCAGTCCACCTGTTGGTATGCTTTTTCCACTGTTCAGAACAGTTTTGGAACTCATTGATTTGGATGCCTTTTAGTGCTTCTGCCGTTTTTTGTTTCACCTTTTCCACATCAGCAAAATGTTTCCTTTTGAGGACTTTCTTCATCTGGGGAACAAAACAAAGTCACTCAGGGTGAGACTGGGTGAATAGGGAGGATGGGGCACAGGGATCACGCCATTTGGGGTCAAAACCTGTTGAACACTCAGCACAGTGTGGGCAGGTGCGCCCATAAACCACCCATCATGAAATGGGCAAATGTGTTGAAAGAATTGCCAAAAGAATAATAATAATAGCTGAAACTGAATGCAGCCTCTCACAACAATGCTAGCTGGTACACGGATGATGCCAATGGGCTCCTAGAATGCTTACCTAGCAGGGAAGTCTGTATTACGAGGGGCCTACCCTCCAAAACATAATTCCAGTTTTTTTGGATCCCCCCTCATATATCTTAGAGTAATCTGATAACTACGTATGTCTCTTTATATCACAGTAGAATTACAATAGCTTTTATTCACAAGATGTTGCTAAAACCTATTTTTAATATAAAAATACTAACATTGCTATAATGTTGTGACATTGCTATAATATAGGAATAGCATATTAAAAATGTAAATATAAAATGTCTTCTTAGTTCTATTATTTTTTTAAAAGACACATTGTCCTTAACATGTTAAAATTCATGAGGACAGATAATTAATCTATTAGCATATAGTAAGCACTTGATCCATTTTTTTGTTTATAAATTTTTATGTTAGTAAAATAATGAAAGACTCATTTTAATAATGAGTAAGCTTTTTGTATACATATCTTGCTATTACTGTTTCTGAGAGAACACCCAACTAGAAGGATAATCCTTAAGTCACTTAACTTTGAAGTATAATAAATTTTTAACCTCTTTGAAACAGAAGTGTTATAGATTCTGGAACTTAATAATAATTCTAAAAATTAAGTCACAACTTAAGTAGCCCAGATAAAGATAAGGCAGTATCCCAAATTTTTCTTTGTTTTATTACTTTAATTTTGGATTCTTTTAGACTGATGAAGAGCATTAGTTTTAGCAAAATCAAAATCTATCTTTTTCTTTCTCTCTAGACTTGTTGGCTTTTTTATTTCCATAGTCACATATTTTATAATGGTATTTCTTCAACTTGCTCAATCATAAGTCTTCACTGAGAGCTTTAAACACTTCCACATGTCCAAGGTTTGACTCTGAAAATTCGGATTCAGTAAGTGTGGTCAACCCTTGGATCTGTATTTTTATTAAACATCTTAGATGAAACTTGTGATCAGACAAGTGTAAGAAATACTGGTTTATGTTGCGAAAGGTGAAAGTATAATAGTTATAGAGAGCGTCCATTGATCAATATGATAGAGTAATTTAATACATAACCTCACACCCCTGTTCAACCACTGCTCCATACCTTTTCAAATACATAGTAGGATAGAAAAAATGCACATATTCAAAGAACATACTTTTCTTCATTGCTGCCCCCTCAGTGCCAAGAACTGTGTCTGACATAAGGCAGATTCTCTTTGAATACTGGGCAAACATAAGCATTTAACCATGTCTACTGTTCTAGTTCCTTGGAAGACTGAAGTGGGAGAATTACTTGAGACCAAGAGTTTGAGTCCAGCCTAGTCAACATAACAAAGCAAGACCCTGTTTCAAAAATAAAATTAAAAAATAAATTAGCCATCTTTAACCTGAGATAGAATGGAAATACATGAATGGCTCCAGTCCTGAGGGGTGCAGACCACAAGTAGCAGCCATAAGTTCAATTTCTGCAGTGAAATAAAAATAAATAAGCAAGTTAAAGGATGAGGAGCATAGCCAAGGAATCAGCGCTTACAGCAGATTAAGGCAGAGACCCTGTTTTCCATGAAGAGAGACTGAAAAAGCCTACAGCTAACATGTGGAGCTAGGGAGGAAGGAAACAACAGAAAATTCATTGTTGACACTGTGGCAGCTCACAAGTTGCCTTGGACTGGGTCTGCAGCGTCCACATGGGATGCTGTCAATATGAGACCTGGTTCTGCACCCCAGAACCCCAGGGGTCAGGTGGAGGTAGCCAGGAAACCAACAGGCAGGGAGGGGTGAGCATCTTGAAGGAGGACTCACTCACCCTCACAAAGGAGCTTGCAAGCAAAAATCTCAGGGGAAACTTATATTGTTATGACAATCAAAAGTTCAACCAAATAAGAGAATTTACCTGCAAAAGCAATATTTCTCTGCAATAAATCACAGATACTAGCCGGGCATGGTGGTGTGCCTCTATAGTTCAAGCTAATTGGAAGGCTGAAGCAGAAGGATCACCTGAGCCCAGCAGGTCGAAGCTGAGGTGGCCATGAACGTGCCACTGCCCTCCAGCCTGGGCAATAGAGTGAGACTCCAACTCAAAAAAATTATTATTTTAAGTATGTATACATTCTCAAATAAACAGAAGAAAGCATAACACTCATAAAAATGATAAGAGCTGAGGATAGTTGGTTATGAAAAAGAAATAAGAATCTTAATTGTAAGATTCTTAGACAGGAGGGATATCATTTAAATACTTATTTAAATATTTAAGGTGATAGATATGATAACTAGCATTATTCAATCCTTTCACACTGTGTGCGTATATATATAATTATATCACTATGCACCACATAGTTACATACAATTGTGGCACATATACACAATGGAATATTACACAGTCATATAGAAGGACAAAATTATGAACTTCACAGCGACTTGGATGGATTGAGAGCCTATCATACTCAGTTATCTATCACAGAAACAAAGAACTGAGTACCACATGTTCTCACTCAAAAGCAGAACCTGAAAATTTATCATGATACTATAAGAAAGGGGTTGGCAGTAGCAGGATACTACCAGGGAAGAGAGGGGGCACATGACATCAGTCTGGGCACCTGATCTCAAATCAAGTGAAATGGGAACCAAAGGGAGGCCCAGACTTTACATGTATGGTGACCACTTATCTACCTAATCCTGAATTATACCTCACATCTTTAAAATAAAAAAAGAATTTCAAAAAATAATTTTTGGCTCAGCCTGTAATCCCATCACTTTGGGAGGCTGAGGCAAGTGGGTTGCCTGAGCCCAGTGGGTTTGAGACCAGCCTGGGCAACTTGGCGAGATGTCGTCTCTGCAATAAAGCAAAAATTAGCCAGACATGGTAGCTCATGCCTGAGTTCTGGCTACTTGGAAGGCTGAGGCAGAAGGATTGCCAGAGCCCAGCAGGTTGACGCTGGTGTGGCCGTGAGTATGCCACTGCACTCCAGCCTGGGCAATGGAGTGAGACTCCAACAAAAATATTATAATAATAGCAATAATATTTTTTTAATGTGGGGTACAATTCAGGATTAGGTATACAAGTGGTCCTCATACAGGTAAAGTTTGGGCCTCCCTTTGGTCCTCGTTTTGCCTGGTTAAAGACTAGGTACTCTTATTGATGTTGTGTCACCATGCCCCCCCACCTGCCCCACCATCACCCTGGCAGTATCCAACTACTGCTAATCCCTTTCTTATAATATTATGGCAATTGTTCAGGATCCACTTATGAGACATGTGGTACTCTGTTCTGTTTCTGTGATAGATCACTGAGTATGATAGCCTCTAAATCCATCCAAGCTGCTTCAAAGTCCATATGTTTAAAAAAAGAAATTTTGGAAACAAAAAATGCCACATAGTGAAGTAAAATATGCAACAGCTATGAGAAAGAGGGTATGATATAGTCAGATACAAAATCAGCAAATTGGAAGATAAGTACTAAGAAATATAACTAGCATATAAGGTTTGTTTAATGGAAAATATGAAGGACTAGCTAACAGATACAGAAAATTGGAGGGAAATTATATTCTAAAAATGAAAAACATTTAAAAAGTACATTATACAGAAATACTGAATTCCAGAGAGGAACTATGAAAAGAGAAAAGAGTTGAGATTATTTTTTCAACACTAATGACACTCACAATTTCTCATGCTAAATGTGCTTAGATAGTGCTGATAGGGATAAATATAACAAATTCATCATGATTCATTGTTGTGAAACTGTAAGGGTAAAGAAATAAAAACCTTCAAAGTTTGTCTACAAAATAATCATTATACATGTCATATTCTCATCAGTGACAATAAATTCTAGACAGTGGAGTCATGTCTTCAACGTACTGAAGGATAATAACAGGCAAGCTGGATTTCTATACCCAGCTGAATGCTCACTTAAGAGGGATGATGCAATAAATATATTTTAACATATGCTAAACCAAGAGAATCTGCACTTAAAGGATGCACTTTGCCCTAAACACATTAGCTCAGAAGGAAGGAAGTGAATTCATACAGCACTGGTGGGAAACTAAATTGGCAAATTCATTAATGTCTAAATACTAGCAACCATAAAAGAGAAATCTTTTACATTTAAAATGTTGATTTAAAAAACATGGAATTGCATTGTTCAAGAGGATGAAGGAGTGCTTAGGATCTTATCTCATTTAGGAAGAGATAGAAATACTAAATAACTTTAGAATTTGTAGAAAAGATTTGGTTAAATAGACATGTTAAAAATTTAAATGTGGTAGCTGGGCTCAGTGGCTCAGCCTGTAATCCTACGCCTTTGGGAGGCTGAGGTGAGTGGATTGCCTGAGCCCGCGGGTTTGAGATCCACCTGGGCAGGCAAGACCTCATCTCTACAGTAAATCAAAAAAAATTAGCCAGGCGTGGTAGTGTGCTCCTGTAGTTCCAGCTACTTGGAAGGCTGAGGTGGAAGGATCGCTAGAGCCCAGCAGGTCGAGGCTGTGGTGGCCGGAAGCGGCCACTGCACTCCAGTCTGGGTGACAGTGAGACTCCAACTCAAAAAAAAAAAAAAAAAATTTAAATGTGTTTACTTAATAGAAAATGGAATTTATAGCTTTTAAACCATCAGAAGAGGAGGAATGGCAAAAAAAAAACTACACAGCAGAAAAAAGCAATTTAAAAATCATAGAACTAGAAAGCCAAAAAAAGATGGCAAAAATAAATTCAACTTATTTTTATAAATCACAGCAAATATAATAGATTTAATGAATTAATGTTATTTTAATAAAAGACTCAGAATTTCAAGTTTAGTTACATCCTGGTTATAAGACACAGTTTTTAAAAAGAAGGAAAGTTTGATTTTAAAAAGATGGTGGAAAATGATGCATATTATTAATCTGATTTAATTATTTGTTTGAAATATCTTCTTTTAAGAAAGCAAACTAGAAAATTAACCTTCTGATCTGAAGAAGGCAGTATGTATAGGTAACAAAAAATATCCAGCTAGATACTTGGCTGGCCATAAAACTAACAGGACAGACAGGTGGTATTATTTGTTATACCTTTCATTTAGTAGAAGAAAGTGGAAGCAGATATGATATAGAAATGCAGTGAAGTGATTATCTACCAGGAGAAGATGTGAGCAATGAGGGTTGGGTTGGCAGTGCAATCCTATTTCCACAGAAGCTCCAGAATCTGTTCAGAGAGTATCCCTTGGCTGAGGGGCAAAGTAGCCACACCAAAAATTAGTGGGGTTCCTTTAAACTCTGAGTTGTAGCTAAGCAGGGGAGGCCTAACTTGCTCCATCCTTTGAGGCAGTTGAAAAAGAGCCACTTGACAGAAGCTTCTCATCAGAGCCATCACTCCAATCTTCGGGAAAATTTGTCACACCGGGCAACCCTCTCGGGTCCCCTCCTGCTCGGGGAGCGTTTCTGCCCACTCAATAAATCCTGCTTTCTAAAAATAATAAAATAGGAAAATCTGTGACATCAAACATTTGAACTTAGACCTCAGCCTGCCTCAAGGCTTTCTTTCCATTATCTCAGACCTGGGATGACCATCCTCTGAACGCACTTTGTGCTCTGATTTCCTGGTTCTTACTCAACCATCTGCAACTCAGCCCCAAATGCGTTGGGACCCAAGCAAGTGAAACTGAGCCCGTTCTTTAGCTCCACTGGTGAGCAGGGGCACCAGTATGAACCGAGTTGCCAGGTCACAAAAAATCTAGCTTCATGTCACAGTCTTCTGATTTCTTTCCACAATGGAAAAACAAGCTCAGGTGTCCTTTTCGATTTTTGAGGTTGACGTTTTAGCATACACACCGAAGAAGACTCGATCACCTTTTGAACAAGATGAATATGGCAGTAGGTGTTCACACTTCAGAGATGAATTGCCACCGTGTGATTTGTCCTCTTTCCCAGGTGCTGTTGTTTTCAAGCTAATGTATTAAACTTACAGCCTTGCAGGTATTTTTCAGAGCAGTCTGATAGTGATGACATTTCCCTCCATTGGAGGTGAGATCTCAAGTGCTTCTAAACAATGTGTAACTGAGCATACTGAAGTAGAAAGTGCAACCCTAGCTGTATTTCAGAACTTTCATGACTTCCTGTCTTTAAGGAAAGCTCAAAATACTTGAGAGGATGGGCATGACCTACAACAGTGTTTCTCAAAGCACGCTCACAAAATTCTCGTTTTACAACATACACTGCACAGACACACACACACACACACACACACACACACACACACGTGAACACCGTAACTTTGGATAGTCACATTAGTATGTTAACAGCTCCGAGTAAAAGTCTATTAAAGCAAGCTGCTTAATTTAGCATTTCTCAAATTTGACCATGAAACTTACTGTATCACATCAAAACAAATATGTTGCAAAATAGCCTATAGTACACTTGTGTAGTTCCAATGCTAAACAAAATTGTAAAGATGTTAATGCTGTGCCCTTGGATTTTGACTATGTAAGCCATGTCAGTACTATAGGTTATCTTATGGTTAGAAAAGGAAGTTGATTATGCCAACTGCAGCTGTTCTTCAGTTACTCTATGGCTAGTACTCATTAAAACCCTGGGGGAAGAGCAAGTCATATGGGCACGTAGAGTGTAAAAATAAGATGGTGAAAGATAAATAGGTGTAACCAATTCTTGGCTGGTTCTGCATGGTAAATTAACAATTGCAAGTCTGTGTGCTTGCTGCTGATCTGAGTCAAGGATGCATGGTAACAAAAAAGAATATGAGGTCATGTGTTGAAATTTCCAAGACCATAATTATAACCAGGGCATTGCAGTACTCCAGTATTCATTCGTTGATTACTGGACTTAATTCGGATTTGTTTTCAATTTGTATCACAACAGGAATGTTAGTATTACTGCTTAGGAGTTAATTAAATATTAAATCACAGTTGACTTGAAAATTTTCAACTAGTCCATTTGCTGAAGAATAGTAAAGGGGAATGAGTGCCAACTCGGGTTTCTATGGAGCCCTAGGTTTTGTTTACTTCTCTGAATTGATGTTCTTGAACTCCCATTGATGTAAGCAATTTTTTTGCAACCAGAAGGTCAAAAACAGACTACACACAAACATCAGTTTATGGTGTGTATTAGCAGAGTGCAGCCAATGTGTCAAGCATTCATCACAAGTGACTCGCTTGCTTTCTTTTATATCACATTTCCTGTCATAAATCTGCTCTTATGTATCAATCAACTTCTTCTCTGTTTTAGGACTGTTGAAAAAACTAACCACTCTAAAAGTAGATGACAATCAACTTACACTGCTACCCAATACAATAGGAAAGTAAGTACCAACTTTTATTTTTTTATTTTTATTTATTTATATATTTTTTGAGTCAGAATCTCACTTTGTTACCCAGGCTAGAATACAGTGACATGATCATGGTCACCACAATCTCCACCTGCTGCCTCAGCCTTCCAAGTAGTTGGGACTACAGGCACACACCACCACGCCCGGCTAAGTTTTCTTATTTATTGTTGGAACGAGGTCTCACCAAGTTGCTCAGGCTGGTCTCAAACTCCTGGGCTCAGGCAGTCCTCTCGCCTCGGCCTCCCTAAGTGCCGGGGCTGCAGTCATGAGACACTGTGCCTAGTCACAATACCAACCTTTGCCACCAGTCAGGCTATCTGAAGCCAGAAATGAAAGGATGTTTTGAGTTTTCTACTTCAAAACATTTTCTACTAAGGATACCAATCACTTCATTCATTTGTCAACTTTTTTATTTAGATATATGTATATGCATTAATTTAATTTGATGTCTGAACATTGCATTGGCAGTCAACTATATATTATCATATTACCATGAGAAATGTTTAACCAAGAATCTTTCCCAAGCAAAATGACTACCCAAACCTTCAAGTACATTCTTGTTGGTATTTTTCAGATATTATTAGCTTGTTGTTTTTGACTGAGTAGTGACTCTTGATTTACTTGAACATTGGTGGCAAAGTCAAACCAACTTTTAAAAGACTCTGCAATACATATGTATATGTTACCATACTATCAGTAATATGTGATATTTACAGAAGCTTAATGTGTTTTTTAGAAACCAAAGAGAAAATCATGTGCTTAGCCAGCACTTGTTAAAACTTTAAGATGAAACCACAGCCGTTGCTTTGTTAAACTCTGGTGTGTCCCCATGGTACCTTGAGCTGTGGTCGCTGTGTCTCCTAGCTTTGTCCCCCTCTCCTACCCTGGGAGGTGAATCTCCTTTCTCTCTCTCTCTCTCTCTCTCTCTAATTTACTTTCTAAATAACACATATTTTCCAATCTAATAAAAAAAGGATGAAAGTGTAGCTTTGCCTTTTAAAAATGAAATGTACTCCCTTTATCTGAGAGCAATTTATAAGGGGGGATCTCCAAAAAAGGGGATTATCTTTTGGAGGGAGAGCCTCTTGTATCACACTTGGGATTTGTTCCTCCAGATCAAAGTTTTTATCTGGAAGTTCTGAGGAGGTTGTGTCACAGTTTGAAGAAGAAACGTCTTGAGTTGTGGCAAACAGGTGGCGGGTTCTTCCACCGTGACAACACACCTGCCCACACTGCGCTGAGTGTTCAGCAGTTTTTGGTAAACAGTGGCATGACTCCTGTGCGCCACCCTCCCTATCCACCTGATCTCTCCCTGAATGACTTTTTTTGTTTCCCGGGATGATTTAAAAAGCCATCCAAGGGAAACATTTTGCTGATGTGGAGGAGGTGAAACAAAAAAATGCAGAAGCACTAAAAGGCATCAGAATGGATGAGTTCAAAAACTGTTTTGAGCAGTGGAAAAAGCATCTCAATAGATGTACTGCATCAAATGGAGAGTATTATGAAGGTGACTGAAGTTTAAATATGTAAGAGTAAATACACAATTTTTAATAAATAAATTCTGGGTTTTTTGGGGGGTCTTCCCTTGCATTTCTAATTTTATGTTGCCACTAACTTTCAAGTTACAATTCTGTAAAAAATGGTTAATAACAACGTTTCACTAAGATTTTTTTTTTATAATATATGCAAGTAAGAAATCAATAGAAGCTGTCTTCATTCCAAAATTTTGTTAGGATCTTGCATCATGTCTCAGTGTGAAAAATCAAATAAATCCTTAATTTAACACATTTTGGAATAATTAGGAAGGGAAAGCCTCATTATTGTTCATTTTTAACAGCTTTATTAGGTATAATTAGCATACAGCAAACCACACATATTTAATTCTACAGATTGATAAGTTTCAGCAATGGTAGAAAGTCTTGAAACCATCACCACCACAATCAAGATGGTGACCATGTCCGTCACCTCTTCCCTCATCATTCCCCATCCCCACCAAGTCCTTAAGTATCCACTGATCTGGAAGGCTTCACTTGTAGAGATGGGCCAGTTTGACAAAATTCAAACTCAAATGTTTGGACTTTGAAGGGTATTGAAAGTCACAGCTGTTTTGGGTTTTTTAAAATATTTTAATACACACACCATACAATATGTTTCTCTCTACAGCTACTTCCATTTTCTCCATTATAGAGAACCTTACTTTCTTTTGGGGTACACAAAAGTAATTATCTTTATCAGTCTGATGTGTTTTAAAAACTCTTCCTATCTAGTTATATTCTTAGGGCACTAATCTTTCCTCTGTGGGTCAAACTCAGGGGAAACTAAATTCAACTTCATTTATCCTTACTAAGGTCATGATTGGTGTGCGCCACTCATGTTCACAGTTCTGATAAAGCTAATTACCCTAGCTCTTTGAAGACAAGTTAAAGAGATTTGCTAACCTAAAAATAGACAAAGAAAAGTTGCTTTTTCAGGAAGAAGTGAAACCTGACTTTGGTCATCTTTGCTGCTGATTTTCAGCCAGAATTTTGACCTCCTGCTGACTTCCCAGGTGGGGGCCTCCCTGCGTTTCCTGGAGTTTAGTTTTAGCCTACAAGTGACTTTGGAGATATGTGTGTCTTGAGCTCCTGTCACACACCAGGGTGAGTTCCCACCTCTGCCCTGTGCCAGTGGCACCGCATGCCACACTTTGCCTTGGGAGCAGGCAGCCTCCAGCTCGAACTCTGTCTCCTTTTCAGAAGCCAAGCAAAACTTGCAGCCTGGCCTCATGCACACACCCTAAGCCGGAGTCAGTCTTGGTTCTTATTACCACCAATGTTGAGTCATGACCCTTGAAATTTTCCTGGTGGTTGAATTATAAAAATGTGGAAAAAGCCGAACTGTTCAAATAGTGACTTGATATAAGCTTTTATATTACTGTGTTCAAAAGGAACAGATTTAGAAACATCAGTTGGCTGTCAGAAGCTTTCAGTTGTTTGGACAAAAGACTTATTGCAGAAAAGCAGAGTGATGGACCAGGAATTAGAGCATCTATGAACACAGAGAAGGTAGAATAATGAACCTTTGTGTTGAAAGCTACTCATTCTTATTAAATTATTAGATGATGATATAAAGCAAGAAGAAATACTTATGTTGGATGACAGAAGCAATATTTAGAAAGAGATGGACAGGGCAGGTGTTTTGTTGAAAGGCTCAATATAACTTAATGGAGATTCATGGGGGAGGGGGGGAAAATCAATGCTTTGCTGGACCATAATAATATTAGCTAATACCATAATGGAACTGTCCAGAAATCTGCCGAAGCATTAGTTGGGCAAATAGAAGTATCTGCTCAAAATTAATGGGCACGAATAGTTCAGGTGTTCCCTGGCACATCTGACTCTGTCAGTTCTGGACACCACCTAGATTGACAAGAGGGAGACCAGTGTAAGAAGAGATGTGGAACTCTAATTCACAGGAGAAAAAACAGAAGAAATTCGGGGTGTACATCTTAGAGAAATGCTTCTTTAAAATCGTCTATGGTAGGGGTGTACCTCCTTGAGGAGTAGAGTCTCCGAAATTCTGGGACCACCGGCCCAGGTCTACCCAGGTATAGCCCCAGTATCACTTTTTCGACTTGCTGCCAAAGGACACACTCCTCACTGCAGGCCCCAGGAGCCCAGCCTGCGCTGCCACCCACTCCTGCTGTAGACTCTCCGTCCCAGGAATGGCTTCTGTTCCCTCCCTGCTTGCCTTCTCAGAATACAAGTGTGTAGGTCTCCTTGGTGTAGGGCTTTTGCGCTCATTGCTGGGGAAACACAGCCAGAAGACAGCCAGAAATAATAGTGTTACAAAGCTAAGAAATTTTACCATAAAATGTATATAATCAGTTTATACAGGCCTGATGACAGTGGTCATACAGCATGCCAGCTAATGACATTTCGGTCAATAACAAAAGGCATATACAACGGTGGTCCCATACGAGTGTAATGCTGTAATTTTACCATATCTTTTCTGTTTAGAAACACAAATACCAGTGTGTTACAGGGGCCTGCACCATTCAGTACAGAGACGTATGTGCAGTCTAGAAGCATCAGACTGCAGCATAGAGCCTAGGTGTGTCATAGGCTGTACCGTCAGGTTTGTGTAAGTGTACTCTATGTTGTTCACACAGCACACAATTGCCTGATGATGCATTTCTCAGAATGTATCCCATCATTACACAATGTAATAATATCTGCCACTCGGTAATCTTATCACTCATCTTGCTCACTGGGCTTCAGCCACAGTAATCCTTCTTCTGCACCTCCAGTAAACTTGGCTTTTTCCTCCCTGGGGGCTTTCTTTTTTGCTGCTACCTTTACCTGAAATATTTGTTGCCCACACTCCACAAGGCTGACAACTTCGCCTCCTTTGAGTCCAACTCTTAATCTCCAGTGTGCATTCAAATTCCCTAGGAATCTTGTTTGAAAGGTAAATTATGACCCAGAAGATTTGAGACCCGGGGGCCCGAGGTTCTACATTTGTGACAAGCTCTTAAGTGATGTCAGGAAATGCTGCAGGTCCGCAGACAGCACTGTGAGCAACCAGCCTGTGGGTTTAGAGTTAAAGGTCTCCTCTACAGTGAGGGCTTCCCTCAATGCCCTTCCACCAACATGACCACCAGTACATTTTCTCTGTCCCTGGTCCTGTTTTGTTTCCTTTATGACACTTTTCACATTTGTAATTATTTATTTTGCAAGTAATCACATTATTTTATCCTGTCTCATAAATGCATATACTACACTTCAATTAAGATCATTTTTGTATCCCAGCTCCAGAATGGAATAAAGTTTCTAAAAACTACAAACACTAGATCCTAGTTTACTTTTGACTTTGATTCCTACATCGTTCTGGGTTAATCTGTTTTTTCAGTAAGAGGATGAGAATATCAAACATTGACGATGTTTGTAATGAGTATGGCTTCATATTGAGAAGTCTGATGTTCTCATTTGCCCACTAAATATCTTGATTGCAAAATGAAAAAATGAGAAAATTGTGCAAGTGAACATGGATGCCAGGTTAGACACATACTTTTCATTTTAATTTATAAAAATTTCTAATTCTCTTAAAAGTATATGTTTCATAAATAGTCAAATCATTTATATTTTTTAATGAAACCTGTATCTTGGGGCAGTGAAATCCTAGAAATGTTAAGACCAGCTGTAGTTATCAAAAATATTCCTTTTTGGCTTTGGCAAAATTTTCTTCATTTTATTTATTGATTTATTTTCTTATTTATTTTATTTGTTTTTTATTTTGAGTCGTGGTCTTATCCTGTCTCCCAGGCTGGAGCGCAGTGGCACACTCGTGGCTCACCACAGCCTCAGTCTCCTGGGCTCAGGAGATCTTTCTGTGTCAACCTCCTGAGTAGCTGGAACTACAAGCACATGCCACCACACCCAGCTAATTATTTATTTTTTTCTTGTAGAGATGGGGTCTCACTATGTTGCCCAGGCTAGTCTTGAATTCCTGGGGGCAAACAATTCTCCCATCTCAGGCTTTCAAAGTTCTGGGATTGCAGGCATGAGCCACTGAGCCTGGCCCCAAAATATTCTTGTTCTGTAGATGAATATTTCAGTATCTCAGACTTATCTTTAAAAACTGCTGAAAGTATTCACATTTCAACATTTTTCGCAAGTGAAGTAGTTTTCATGACTTTTGTGCCAAATGACTTATCAAATTAGTTATTTTTGTTGCAGGACCTTACAGTGTGCCTATGGGCTTTGGCAGCTCTAAGAGTTGGAGGTCAAGTAAAAATAATGACAAACGCCTTGCTTGTGTTCCAGACACCATGTTTGGTGCTTGTACCGTCTTATTACACTTAGTTAAAGGCCAAGTTAGCATTATTTGATATGTATTATCTCCCCATCAACAGATTCCAAAACCAAGGCTTAAAGAAGTCACCAGATTTCAATGCCAAGCTGCCAGCTGAGCTCTATATGCTGCCCCTTAACAGACATGAGAGTTGAGCCACATACTTTGTGAGTGACTCTTCCTGTTTGGTCATTTAAGGGACCCCACCATGCTAGACACACAGGCTCTTCCACAGGAGGAGAAAATGCACACTGAGCTTGCTCTTCCTTAGCTGTGTAGTCTTAGATAAGAACAATGGGGCAACCCCTGCGGGCCCCCTCCTACCATGGGAGCTTTTCTGTGCTTTCAATAAATCCTGCTTTTAAAAAAAAGAACAATGAAAACTCAGAAATCTGAATGGTGTTTCAAAGACTCATTTCTTCATCCACTATGGTCAAACAGAATGCGGGGCTAGAAGTCAGGAAATCTCGGGGCCTGTGCACAGCTAGAGGAGTTCCTTCTTCTCTGCAAGCTTCAGACTCCTGACGGGCAGTGCGGCAATGTGACTTGCCCAAGGGCGTTTATCAGCCTGACATAAAGCACATTTCATTGGCAAGTACATTCGGGGAACTCGGTTTGCAAGTTAGAGAAAAACGCTGCTGTTTGTGATTTGTTTTCCAGTTCTTATGACAATCTCATGTGTATCTCTTACATCATCCTTTCACTTTTGTATTATCTTGCCAGATCTTCCCATCTAAAATATCGTCTCCTTGAGGGCTGGGATCAAGTCCTGAGCATTTCTCATTACCTTCATTGGGCCTAGATAGGATGGCACAGAGGGACACCTGCAAGCCTTGGGAGAAGAGTTTGGCTTCAATCCTCCACCCATTAACTAAATGGCCTTGGGCAGGACGCTTGGCATCGCATTCTATTGTGTAAAATGGAAATAATACTTGACAGAGGTTGTTGTGAGACTTAGTGCTAGATAGCCTTCAGTTATTATTAATAGTAATAACCAAAAAGACAATTATTTATTGTTCATTGCTTTTGTTGGCGGTATAACATGAAGGAAGCACACAGTTCTTTAAAAGAAAAAAATGTCTTATACTTATTTGCAACTGTGAAAATAATACAGTGTTTTAGTGTGCTCAGGCTGCCATAATTAAATATTTTAGTCCAGGTGCGGTGATTCAAGCCTGTAATCCCAGCACTTTGGGAGGCCGAGGTGAGGGGATTGCCTGAGCCCATAGGTTCAAGACCAGCCCGGGCAACTTAGCAAGACCTTATCTTTACAATAAATTTTAAAATATGTATATTTTAGACTGGGTAGCTTAAACAACAGAAGTTTACTTTTCACAGTTCTGGAGTTTAAAACTGAGGCACCAGTGAGGAGGGTTTTATTCTAAGGCCTATATTCGTGACTAATGAGCAGCTACCAAATTGCTGTATGCTCACATGACCTCTTTGCACAAGGAGAGAGACAGAGCAAGCTTTCTGGCGTTGCTTCTTACAAAGGCACTAATCTCATCAAGGGACCCACCCTCTTTTTTTTTGAACTTTTTTTATACAATTACCTTACAAAGGCCTCATCTCCAAATACCATCATGCTGGGGGTTAGCAATTCTGCATACAAGTTTTAAAGGGAGACATTTTATTTTTTTATTTATTTTTTATTTATTTTTTTTTGAGTTGGAGTCTCACTCTGTCGCCCAGACTGGAGTGTAGTGGCCGCTGCAGAACGTAGTGAACTCTTCTAGGTACTGTTGCCTAATAGAAGGTGAGAATTAAAAAAAGATTTGAAGATTAGTTAAATTTTTGATTGACAAAAATAGAGAAGAAAGGGCGTTCACAGCAATTAAAACAAGAAAAAGGTGCCAGGCTCCGTGGCTCAGCCTGTAATCCCTCGCCGTTGGGAGGCTGAGATGAGTGGATTGCCTGAGCCCACGGGTTCCAGACCTGCCTGGGCAGACGAGACCTCATCTCTACAATAAATCAAAAAATTAGCCGGGCATGGTAGTGCGCGCCTGTATTTCCAACTACTTG
>NW_007246691.1:0-18309 GCF_000164805.1 Carlito syrichta | reverse complement strand
TTTTTTGATTTATTGTAGAATGAGGTCTCGATGCCCGGGCGGGTCTCGAACCCGCAGGCTCAGGCAATCCACTCACCTCAGCCTCCCAAAGGCACGGGATTACAGGCTGAGCCACCAAGCCCGGCTTGGGAGACATTTTAAACTGATAACATCTACTCTTAGGAAATGAGGTGATTGAAATTATTTCCATGCCTTTCGGCAGAATCCTCAAGAATAAGCTGTTTAGAATCGTAGTATTTTATTGTTGAGTCAAAAAACTTAAAGCAATTTAAAACACAGAAGAAAAAAATTAATGTATTTTAATGTAAGTAACAGACGTATCCTCAATACACACACATACAAAGGTCGTAACACAAGACTACCTGTACTTCAGACACACGACCAGGCCTTCTGTACTTCTGACTGACTACCCATAAACTAGAGGTTCCTTTGACTCTCTGTTCAGGCTCAGTCATTCACAAGAAAGGTTTACTATTAAGGATAGAAGATGCCAGTGAGCAAAACGAACAGATGAACTGTCTTATAAGAAGGTACAAAGGGACGGTGTGTGGCAAGGGACACAGAGCTTCCACCCTTCTCACGGAACGTGTCACCTTCCCAGCATTGTCATGAGTTTGGAACCTGGAAGCTCTCTGAGCCTTGTCCTTTTTGGTTTTCCTGGAGTCTTCATTATATAGGCATGACTGAGTATGTCCTTGACCTTTGGCTATCAACTTCAGCCCCTCTGATCTTCCCCGAGGTCAGAGGTGGGACTGAAAGTTTCAACTCTCTAATCAAGTGAGTGGTTCTCTTGGCAACCAACCCCTACTCTGAGCCTATCCAAGAGCTCCTAGACCTAAATCATCTCATTTGCCTACAAAAAGACACTCTTCACTTTGGAAATTTTAGAGGTTTTATGAACCCTGTGCCAAGAACTAGAGAAAGAACAAATATATGCTTCTTATAAATCATAGTATCACAGGGACCAAAAATTGACCATGCAATCTGAAACTGTGCAAAACACTCTTAGTAATCAGTGGGAAACATTATGACTGTTCTTACAAAAGGTCTTCAAAGCCTTTTGTCCAAACACTAAATACCGTTACTATAGGCTACAAATGTATAGTAAAGTAGAAAAGCAGTAAAACAAATATTTAGTTAGTACACTATAATGTTAAACATTAGATACATTGAGAATTAAAGAGTTTTTTTTATTTAAACAATCAAGTTAGTTTGAACTAGTGCTTGCCTTCTTTTCATAGTATAAGTTATTATACAGAGTGAACATCTTTTCTATACATTAGTGAATTGTCATACTCCTTTATAAGTTTGAATCTGCTTCCAAAATTTTATCCTTTGTGCTTTCAGTGTCATGAAATATCCCTGTGAGTTTCTTTAATGTGAATTTTATCGTCATCTCTTCTGAGGCATCAACCTTTTCATCACAATCAGTTTTCTCATTGATGTGGATAAATTTGTCTTCACTGAGTTCCTCTGGCAGATTAACTAGAGTCTCTTTAAATGTCAACATTCCCATGGGCAGCTATTTCTTCTATAATTCCTTTTCTGTTAGACTCAAAGTTATTTGCACACTGTGCTAAAAGTTTCTGCTATGCCGCTTGCATATTACTTGCTGTTACTTCCTGCTATGCTATCTGAATATTCTCACTTGTACATATCATGTCATATCTCACCCAGGACTCAGGTAAAGAAACTGCACGATCATCAGTTGTAGCATGAATAGCCTGTTCCAAAGTCTGTGTAAGACGAAAGCCTTTAAATGTCAAATAACTCTTTGGTCTACTGGCTGGATTGATGAAGTTTGGTGACAAGCAAATTTGCACATTTTCACTTAAGTCTCCAGAGAATTAGAGGGACCAAGAGCATTATCCAATAATAGCAGTGCTTTAGCAGTTAAATTATTTTGCCTATAGTATCTGTCTCCCACTGGGAAACAAGGAGGCAACACAACTAACTTGACGATTTGACGTGTGTGTGAACTGAATAACAGATGTGCATGATTGGTCACTGATAGACTGTGAAGAAAGTGGTGTGACTGGTCAACGATCACAACATGCACCTATTTTTTCACATTATGATTTGTGAAGAAACTGAATTGGGCTGAAGCAACTGATCCTTTATGCAGTTACTCACTTTGTTAAAATAGTGAGATAACTGAAATTTGGGCCATGATGTTATAAAACATATTTGTGCATATTGGAATGCGCAAGATGGTGACTGCCTTACTGTGACCAAGAGTAATGTCCATACATGTTTTCATAAAAGAAAGAAAAAATGAGAAACCTTAATTATATATTTTAGTTAAATACCTTCTTTGAGTTTTACCTCTGAACATACACCTGAAATTTGTATTTTACAAAATTTCTAGTGCTTTAATGATCACTTGCTGAGTATACAACTCCAAACTACTGACAGGCATGTCTTTTATTTATGAAGTATGTTATATGTATAAGACACAGTGCCAGACTGCTTTTTAAGAACAAAAAAAACCCTCTGTCACTGTATTTCCCACATACATTGATTCCTGCCCCCTAAGTATGCATACACAGTCACGTAGCCAGGCACACTTGGCACCCAGCAATCCGGCCATCCCCGCATGTGACAGCCTCAAAGGACTTACTGATGATAAGAGAACAAATGTATTGAGCATATGTCTTATGACAGGTACTGTGCTGAGTTCCTTATAGTATTTTATGAAATGTTCAAAACAACTGCATGAAGCAGCGATCATTAGTTTCCTCGTTGCAAATAGGAATCTGTGAGCTTAGAGAGAAATTTTATGACTCGTTTGTGTAAAAGAAAACGTTTTCACTTAAGCAGCACTTTCCTAAGATATTATTCAAAATCAAAGGGTGCACTTCATGTCAATTGGTTCTAATCAGCTGAGTCTGTTAAGGTGATGAACCATAGGAAACGCTGCTCAGAGTGAGACTGGTCCTCACTGCATTCAAAGTTTTCCTGACCCGTGGACAACTGTACTTGACTTGCTCAACTGTGCACAGACTTGTGAACTCATTCTACCCTCTCCTCCATGCAAGTTTTGAATCCTTACTGAGCATGATCTTCATGACTCACTATTACCACCCCTCTTTTGTCCCTGATATTTCGCCCTCAGAGCACTGCTCAGTGAATTTCTTCCCTGATGTATTCTCTTGCCTGGCAGATAAATACGATCAGCTTTGTTTTTTGAACTGTGGTGGGTTTTGTTTAATTTGTTGATACCCAAGATAATAGAGCTGGACACAAATCCACTCTGACTCCAACCACGTGCTTAATTTCTATGTTCACTTGTTAACTAAACAGTGACAGTAAACTGCATTCAAGTTAACTAGTTCTAACACATAAGGAGGTGGCGAATTTTACCACCTTACTCCACCTAACTCTAATTTACTTTTTCCTTTACAATGGTGGGATCCTCACCCTCGGGTCTTCCTACCTGCTACAGTAATCGCAATGTAATATGAATGACAAGAACAGTGTAGTAATGATAATGTTATTATAACAACCACACATCTTAAATGTAGCTGGTGATTTCTCTGTGCCAAGCAAGCCCTCTTTGCTTCCCAGCTGTCTCAAACCAGGCACTGAAGCGTCGTGTTTCCTGGTGAATTCCTTTCTCTGGATCTGGGGTGAAGCTGGCTAGGTGTGGTGTGATGAGAAATGGGACCAACGGGAGACAAACAGAAGAGCTGTGCTCCTTCGAAGGCAGCAGCTGCTAATCCACTTTCACTGCCCATCTGGAAGAGCATAGGCCCAGGATTGCCAGACTTTTCCCTTTTTCAAGAGGTGCCAGAAAGCCTGGGCCACTATGTAAAATTTAAACACTTGAGAAATGTTCAAGAATACCACTGTATGACCCAAGCAAAGCACATCTGCTGTCTGAAATGAATCCTGTCCAAAGCACCTGCTGCAGATGTTTTGCTGAGGGGCAGGGTCACGCTGCGAGGTTCTGCCGTCTGCGTTTAAGCCCCAGCTTTGCTTCTGCCTTGTGTGGCCTTGAGCGAGTTACTCAGTCTCTTTAAGTCTCAGTTTTCTCATCTGTAAAACGGGTTTTAAAGTAGTACCTATCTTAAAGAGTTTTTAGAAGTAAGAATGCGCTTTTTTTTCCTTTAATCTTGAAAATACTTCGGAAAATACCCCACATTTCATCTATCCACATTTTCCCTCCAATCCTCCCTTGGACCTGCCCTTCCACCCCCCGGCCTAACCGATGCCACCACACCCACTCATTCCAAGAACATACACTTGGAACATCTGGCTGCAAGGACACCCACATTGTAAACAACAAGAAACAGATAAAAAGTCTTTCAGTACCTCTTAAATGACCGGTGGGTTTATTTTACCAAGTTGAACCACTTATTTGATGGTATTAAATCATTTGAGCTGATTAGATAAATTAATGTATATAATGTTATGCTGTCACCAGACGAATGCCTTTTGCTTGGTCAATTTTATATATGGGACTTTTTCAAAATTTTTTGCCATTTAGGCTTTTAAAATGTCTTACTAATGTATTTAACTTTTCAGTTTATCTTTGTTAGAAGAATTTGACTGCAGCTGTAATGAACTGGAGTCACTGCCTTCTACGATTGGCTACCTTCATAGTCTTCGGACATTAGCAGTTGATGAGAATTTCCTTCCAGAATTACCCAGAGAAGTGAGGAATCAACTTGTTTTCTATTAATTAGCTTTAATGAATCTGTTTTTAAATAAAACCAAAAGAGTTGCAATACAATTTTAGATTCATGAATTAAGCTATGAATATATATGGGAGTTATATACATATATCCTTGCTAATCATTCTGTTTTAAATTACAAGTGACAAGTTATTATATTTGACCCATAACATTTATTTGACTTAAACATTGCATGCAAAGAAAAGTAATAAAATACTATGTTAATTGATGCTAAGGAATATAATTTTCAATCATTTAATTTACATATTTTGCTTTTAAGAACAGTTATAAATAACATTTCAGGGGAAGAAATATTTTTATTTCTGAAGCAAACACCTGTTAATGTACTTTTTAAAGATATCATGTTGCATTATAATATTATTTAAACGTTAGAATCCACCAAGAGATTTGTTAATTTTTATCTCTAAACATTATTTTACTTACTAATGTCAAAGAAAAAGTATAAAGTGTACTTTCAATTTAACATTTTTTATTAAACACTCTCATAAGGATAGAACAATAATCAATCATTATTTTAGAGCCATGGGTTATGAATAAAAATGACAAATGCCACCGTAATGTGAAACAAAAAAAACTTTGCCAAGGAAATGTCAATAATATTGCATTTTTAAATTATGTATTTCCTTCTGTAATAAGCACAGTTATAGTAGTACTCACTTGGATTGACAAAATTGCATGATTTATGAAACCAACTATTTTAATAGTAAAATTATAAAGTAAATTCTTCACTTTTAAAATGTAAAAGAATATTAGTTATAAATTGCATTACTATCTAAAAGAATATATGTGTGATATATGTATAATTTTAAAAGCCAGATTACCAAAATAAAACGATGCACATGTTAAAGGTAAAAGTGATAAGGAAAATTCTGACTTAAATTGCTTTATAAATGTAAAAAATAATATAAAAAATAGTGTTACACTGTGATTCTTTATTTATTTTCTTTTTTTACCTGTAGATTGGAAGTTGTAAGAATGTAACCGTTATGTCTCTACGCTCCAATAAATTAGAATTTCTTCCTGAAGAGATTGGACAGATGCAGAAACTAAGAGTCTTAAATTTGAGTGACAACAGGTATTTTTCCAACATTTAACAATCACATATTATTTACTGAAAATAATTGTAGTTTTTCACCTATAATTTTGAAAACATTTTTCTGTCTTATGAAGTATATGGAGTGCAGATATTGATGTTTTATTTAGAAAATGGTAGAAGTTACATTATTTTTTAAGCCAGGTATTTCTAAATTTTGTTGATTGTATTAAAATCACATATCACATATTACAATTACATAAATTTAAATCACCAAAATTTATATATCTAAGCCCTTTCATACACATAAAGCATAATAATATGAAGGCATGGAAAATAATTGTAATAAAAATATATAATGTACGTTAATAAAGGTACGTGTATGTATGTATGCACTTTTGTTTTCATGTATACATTTTTGCCCCCAACAAATTAGCTGAGAAATATGTATATTTTCGACACCACCAGAGTGCTGATAAATATATTGCTAGTAAGCTAATACACCAAATTTATAAGATTTGCACTTATGGTAAGGACAACCAAATGGTTATTTAGTCATGTTAAGTGCAGGATGAACAAGGAAAGAATAGATCCTTTTTTTGTAACAATGAGGTTATGTTGGTGAATGGGTTAAAAAAAAGTGAAACTCCTTAGTTCATCTTTGTTTTCACCTTCTTTATAAAAGATAATTATCCTCAAATAGGAAAGGATAAAAAATGAATATTGACTAGAGATAACTGCTAAGTAGATAAACTGATTATTGAATACAATGCATGAACTCTAGGTTTTCATTAAGTTTTGGTCATCATGTGATTATATAAAAAACTGAGAGAACTTGCAATGAAATGGTCAAAGATTAGCTTTATGAAATCATAAGAACACCCAGATCCTGGAAGTTTCAGGATAAGTACTGGAGTCCTCATTTGTTTCCTAATTTAAGAAAAATATTGTGAATTTTAAAACAATTCACTTAGCAGGTCATCATATTCCCACATAAGAGAATAAAACACCTGTAATCCCGGCATTTTGGGAGGCTGAAGCGAGAGGATTACCTGAGCCCAAGGGTTTGAGACCAGCCTGGGCAACTTTGCAAGACCTCATCTCTACAGTAAATCAAAAAATTAGCCAGACGTGGTAGCACATGTCTGTATTTCCAGCTACTTAGAAGGCTAAGGCAGAAGGATCGATCACCTGATCCTAGCAGGTCAAGGCTGCGGTGGCTGTGAGCGTGCCACTGCACTCCAGCCTGGACAACAGAATGAGAGTGTGACTCAAAAAAAAAAAAAGAGAGAGAGAATAAAACATTGCATTATTAAAAGTCTGAATTTTATTTATGGAGTCAGGGTGACAAGGAAGCACAGAAACTTTATGCATCAAGAGTAAGTCATGTCAAACCAACCTTGTCTTCTCTTCTGACAGGGTTACCAGACTAGAAGATGAGGAAAAGGCATTGACTGTTGTTTCTGACTTTCAGCAAGACATTTTTGTTACATCCCTAATTATATTCTTATAGTGTGATTAAGAAATATCATAGGAAGGTGATTTCCTACTGGATTCAATTACAAGCCTCAGTGGAACCATTATTGCCAACCTGGAGAGAGAGTTTATATGATGAGCTACAGAAGACTTTACTAAATTCTTGGTCTGCTTAAATTTTATTCATTAATGGTATGCACAATTATATAGAAAATACACTTAACAAGCATTATAAACTGCCCTTTAGTTAGAAGTTGGAGTTACTTATTCCACAAACATAGCAGACTTGGGGTCATTTACCATGGGTCACACATACTGCTAGGTGCTAAGGCAAAGTGTTTCACTAGTACATTGGGGAGCTCATAATATTCAAAGTTTAAAGCACTCCATCAGGTCAGAAATACAAGCTTAGACTATGTCCTAGTACAGTGACTGGAACATACCATGGAGCCAAATTAATATTATATATATATATTTTTTTTTTTTTTTTTTTGAGTGAAGTCTGTCGCCCTGGCGGGAGTGCAGTGGCACAACCACAGCTCACTACAACCTCAACCTCCTGGGCTCAGGTGATCCTTCCATCTAAGTTCCTAAATAGCTGGGACCACAGGTGTGCACCACCATGCCCTGCTGATTTCTTGATTATTTTGTAGAGACAAGACGAGTCTTGCTATGTTGCCCAGGCTGGACAACAGTTTTGCTATGTTGCCAGGCTGCTGGAACTGCTGGAACTCAAGCAAGCCTCTTGCTTCAACCTCCCAAAGTTCTGGGATTATGGGCATAAGCCACCATGCCTGGCTGATATTTTTGAATTAATAAATCAATCAATGAATCAGCCAGAGGCAAAAATCAATATTTTGCTAAAGCTGAGGCCAAAGTTAAATAATGCCGTCAGAGAATGAACTGCTTGAAGAAAATATTAAATAAGAAATGTTGGGGCAATGTGGGAGCTTTTCTGTCCTCTCAATAAATTCTGCTTTCTCAAAAAAAACAAAAAGAAATGTCGTCCAAAAATAATGATGATTCCAAATTCATATGTAAAATAGAACTGGTTTTTAAAGTTTACTAGTTGGGAACAATTATTCCTCTGCTCTGTGAGCTGCAAGAGTGCTTCTGTGGTCAGTGCACTGCACGTTTGCAATACTAAGCAGAGGCTCACTGTCAATAGAGTCACTGAAAGAGCAAGGAAAGATGGGAACACCTTATCCTTCTCCAGCAGTTTCTTCCTTCATCTTCCACATTTACGACTGGATTGGAAATGACGTCATGGATGCTGTACCTTATTCTGGATAGTTTTTCCCTCATGTAATTCCAGTGTACCAGACATTCTGCTTTTAGCTTATACCTATATAATGTGAAAAACACCTCCAGTAAGTCCTCGCTTCATAATTTCTGGCTTAAATGAATTTAAATAACTTCAGCTTAGAAATAGCTTTATAGGCCAGGTTCGGTGGCTCAGCCTATCATCCCAGCACTTTGGGAGGCCGAAGTGAGTGGATTGCTTGAGCCTACAGGTTCAAGACCAGTCTGGGCAACTTGGTGAGACTTCATCTCTACAATAAATCAAAAAATTAGCCAAGCATGGTGGTATGCGCCTGTAGTTCCGGCCCCTCGGAAGGCTGAGGCAAAAGCATCGCTGGAGCCCAGCGGGTTCATGCTGGGGTGGCCGTGAGTGTGCCACTGCACTCTAGCCTGGGCAGTGGAGTGAAACTCCAACTCAAAAAAAAAAAAGAAAGAAATAGTTTTATGAGCTTTGCTCAGTGGCTCAGCCTGTAATCCCGCACTCTGGGAGGCTGAGGTGAGTGGATTGCCTGAGCCCAAGGGTTCAAGACCCGCCTGGGCAACTTGGTGAGACCTCAAAAAAATTAGCCAGGTGTGGTAGCACGCAACTGTAGTTTCAGCTACTTGGAGGGCTGAGGTGGAAGGATCGCCGGAATACAGGAGGTCGAGGCTGCAGTGGCCGGGAGTGGCCACTGCACTCCAGTCTGGGTGACAGAGTGAGACTCCAACAACAACAACAACAAAAAGAAATAGTTTTATGGATAATCTGGAAAGGTATGCTAGTATAACAAATAATTCTATAAAAAAGAATTGAATTTTGGTATAATTTGATGTCTTATTATTTGTAGTCTTGCTTGTTTTATAAATATATATTAACTCAGAAAGACTAGTATATCCTTCCTAAGTTATCTATCTAATGCACACTCTTAATATTTGTATTGACTTTCAATCTCTTTTCATATTTGTTAAAATTTTTGTAAGGATTTAGCTCCTTTTGCACTAAAATTAATTCTTAATTATTGTAACATTGTCCATTTTCATCATCAAAATAAGTTTATTCTTCAATTAACTGACAAAATTCTAGCATACTAAAGACTTAAGGAAATTTTCATTCCAAATTATGTCTAAAGTGTTTGCCTGGGTTCAAAAGTGAGTCTTCAGAAGTTAGCAATAAATCTCATTGGCTTGCCTTGCTTTTGCTAATCACTTTGCTGACTAGCTACGATGACACCCTGTGTGATCACAATTTGTCGATCATGCACAATTTCAAGGATATCAGAGAGCATGAAGTACTCTGGTCCTCAAAAGCTGAAGCCAAAGCTAAGGATATAATTTTGTTTGAATAACAAGGCTGACAGCAAACTTTACATATCTCAAAAGTGCTATTTCTAAAGATTCCCTTTTTAAGTATCTACTACATAGTATATAAAAGGTGAAAGAACAAAAGAATACACTTTCTGAAGGTCACCATAAAATTAGGAACTGTCAACTCCTCTGGAAATAAAACAGATATGGTGCCCTGCCACCAGAGAGCCAATAGTTTTGAGGGGATAGCAGAGAGTAATCAAATAATCACAAAATAAGTGTGTTATTAAAGACTGCAATATGTTCCATAACACATGTACAAGGGTATTGAAGCTATCTTGAGGAAAGTAACTTAAATGAGGAATTAAAGAAAACCTCCCTGGCTGTGGGGCACATGACAACCCAAAGGGGACCTGGTCCACTACGGGGTGAGTGAGGGACAGTTGGAAGCCCAAACTTCACCAGCATGCAGCCTGTGTACATAATTAATTCTCACTTGTACCCCAAACTCTGCAATAAAAAAATTAAAAAAAAAAATAAGCAATCAAAAAAGAAAGAAAGAAAATCTTCCTTGAGAAAATGGCATCTAAGCTGAGAATCCAAGGATATATGGGATTCAGTCATGTGAAGTGTAGGAGAGAGTATTCCAGACGGAAAAAATAGCAGGTTGATAGACAGCCAGCGGTGTTGACGGGGCTAAAGAAGAGGGTGGCAGGAAAAACTTCTGGAGGGGTCTTGAGGCGCCAAACCCCTAAAGTTCTAACAGTGCATATTAAACATATTTTTATATTTATCCAGATACAATGAGAAGAATTTGAAGAGTTAGAAATCAGAGATTTTTTTTTAAAGATATTGTTCAGGCTGCTCAATGAAAAAAGGATTGGAGGGAAGAATGAAACCAACAAATTCGAGTGTTTTAAATAAGTCATCTTAGAAATGAGCTTTATCCATCTTTACCCATGCTATTAGAATTTTCTTGTTTTTGCAGATTGAAGAATTTACCATTCTCATTTACCAAACTTAAAGAACTTGCAGCTTTGTGGCTTTCTGACAATCAGGTAAAAACTTTGTTACCTGATTTATTTTGTTTATTAAGATGAACTGTGAGTGAAACTTTGAATTAATGGCTTATTCCCATTAGATACCTTTGACAATCACTATAAAATACAGATTCTTTATCCCTTGGAGGAGACGTTTTTGTAAAGATAGAAATTCAAACATTGCTTAAGACAAAACAGTACTATTATTTCTATTCTTCTAAAATACTTCTATTTAATACTTCTACTTCATTTTCAGAGATCTCATACAAAAAATTATCATTTTATAGCTTTTTAGCTGTAGGTGGTACATAAATATCCTTAGAGGACATACTCTAATTATATCTCTAAAGATAAAGAATAAGAAACCATACCACAGTCCCCACAAGGGGGAATTATTATCCTCTGTGTTCCTTTTTCTTCTCATGCTTTTAATTATAATCAACTTAATTCAGAAGTTTTATTCAAGAAATGTGCAGATCACTTTTGCCAGCTATTAGTATTTTCTGTAAAGTTGTTTCGATATTATTCTTTATACTTTTGGAAATAGATTACAATGAATAATTTTATTAACTGGAAAATAACAAGAAACAATTAAAGACATCTGATTTGCCACCAGAAGAACTGATGATAGACAATTTGATGTAGTTTATTTGTCCTCTTTTTTTCTTGTGAACCTTAAATTTTGAAACACCTATCTCCAAATAAGAAAGGCCAAATGAAAATAATCCATCTTGAATTTAGTTTATCATTATTTTCTGAGCATAAAAGAAGCATTACTAGTGAATAAATTCTTCACACTCCCAGACATTGGGCTACTTTTGCAAGAAAATTAAAAATAACCTCTGCAAAATACAAAATGTGAATGTAAGAATAATATTTGAAGTTCTACAGTCATTACAACATTTACTTCCATCTACTGAGTAAAAAATCAGGTTGACTCGGTAGCTCAGCCTGTAATCCCAGCGCTTTGGGAGGCCAAAGTGAGTGGATTGCCTGAGCCTGAGGGTTCAAGACCCACCCGGGCAACTTGGTGAGACCTCATCTCTACAATAAATCAAAATTTAGCCGGGCGTGGTAGTGCACGCCTGTAGTTCTGGCTACTTGGAAGGCTGAGGCGGAAGGATCACCGGAGCCCAGCAGGTCGAGGCTGTGGTGGCCGGAAGCATGCCACTGCACTCCAATCTGGGCAATGGAGTGAGACTCCAACTCAAAAAAAAACCGAATTCAAACTATTGATTTTTCAAAGCATCAATATATCATTTTAAATAAATCATTTCTGGAATCAGTGTGAACTAAACTAATGAAACAGCCTATTTTACAGTCCTGCATTGTGAGGAAACATTCCCTAATGTCATGATGTATTATTCTCATCAGAGAATGAACAGAACAGTGACTGCATCATTTAACTTTTATTTAGAACACTAATTGAATGTGTTTCTGATTCAGTTTCATGAGATCAACTAATATCTGAAATCCCCTCTGTGCTTCACTCCTATTAATAAATGTCATAAAATAAGCAGATATTTTAGTATATGTCTCTGGCATATGATATCTGAATTTTTAAAAAACCATTTAAAAATAATATTTCTAAAACAGATAGTCCCATTAAAAAGTGGGCAAAAGACATGAATAGACACTTCTCAAAAGAAGATATACAGGCAGCCAACAGACACATGAAAAAGTGCCTGGCTTCACACATCATCAGAGAAATGCAAATCAAAACCACATTGAGATACTACCAAACCCCAGTAAGAATGGCCATCATTAATAAAACAAACAACAACAGATGCTGGCGAGGATGCGGAGAAAAAGGAACGCTTCTACACCGCACAAACTAGTGCAACATCTTTGGAAAACAATGTGGAAATTTCTGAAAGAACAAGAAATTGGCCTTCCATATGACCCAGCAATCCCTCCATTGGGAATATACCCAGAGGAACTCAAATCATTCCATAAAAAAGATAAGTGCACATGTATTTTTATTGCAGCACTATTCACAATAGCAAAAACATGGAAGCAACCCTGCTGCCCATGGACTGGATAAAAAAAATGTGGTACATATACACGTTGGAATATTATGCAGCCATAAAGGACAAACATAAGGACTTTGCAGCTACTTGGATGGATTTAGAGTCTATCATACTCAGTGATCTATCACAGAAACAAAGAACAACAGTACCGTATGTTCTTACTCATAAGCGGACCTTGAACAGTTATCATAAAACTACAAGAAAGTAGTGGGTAACTGCCAGGGAAGGGGGGAGGGTGGGATTGGCAGTTGAGGGAAACTGCTAGGGCAGGGAGGGGCCCACCTCATCAACAGGGTACCTGCATAATGAACATTTGTATACCTAACCCTGAATTGTATCCCACATCTTTAAAGTAAAATATATACAAAAAAAATACAAATAGTATTTCTGAAATCAAATGAGTAACAGAATGGAATACAGCCACATGTAAACATATTGTAATGTATCAGATATAAGTACAGTTGCTTTTGATTATAAAAGTGTCTCAGAAATGAATGAATGCTATTCAACCTAATTAAATTCATAGATGACCTTGCATATCATGAAATGGTGATTTCGTTTGTCTTTCTAGGACAAAGGACCATGAAAATGAATAGGCATCTCGAACCATACCAAAAGCTTACTCAGTTGAGACAGTTTAACACATTTTGACATTGTTCAGTTGAATAAGTTTTAGCAAGCTTTGTAAAAGAGTATACTATAGAAGAGGAAAACTTTATTATGAAAATCTTAGAATTTGAAATTATTCTTCAGCAATAGCCCTATGTCATGTTATACTTCCTTATTTCATTTGTTTTTCTTCATTTTTAATTCAATTATTCATTCATCTAAGTGAGGCCAGACTATTGATTGCAATTTTATATGAAGTAAATATTCTGCATATTTGCAATTTTATTAATCTAATGCATATGCTTTTTGTTCCCAGTCCAAAGCGCTTATCCCTTTACAAACCGAAGCCCATCCAGAAACAAAGCAAAGAGTGTTGACTAACTACATGTTTCCCCAGCAGCCTCGTGGTGATGAAGGTAAACTGTCAGTAAAGGTGTCGTCTCTGCTTACAATGATTATGGATAGGAAGGACTAATGCTAGCCTGGTCTCTGGCCAGGAGTATGGGCTCCTTGGCAAACCTGTGAAGATAATTACCTGACACACAAATATCATTTAAGGATATACTCCAAGCATGACTCTTATTTTCTATTCTGTAATGTTTTAAGTAAATTCCAGAACAAACTCTTCCTCTTTATATCTTATGTGCAAATAATGTTGCTTTTCAACTCTTTCTTTGTCGATTGTGAGACAAAGAACTAGTTGACCAGATAAGGTACCCAGCTAATTGAAATGAGCTAAGAGCAGTCAGATCATAAAGAGATTTTAAGGAACTGGTTAATTTCCGTGTTCAGTCATTGCATGATCACAATTTAAACATTTAGTTCAGAGATCTCGGGGTTCAAATTAGCTCATGTTCTGAGTCAACCATAAAGAGATGACTTGTAAATAATGGCCATTTTTTATTTTTCAAGTTGAGTTTTCCTAAACAATTGTCCCTAAAACCTTTTTCAAGAATTAAATCTTCTATACTGTAACCACATTAGCCATAAAAATTGCAAAAGAGGTTTGTCCTTTACTATTTGAAACTTGACCTTGGCTCCTCAACCTAAGCCAACACAGGCTGACATGCACATTTTTGAAAGCTGTAGAGTCACAGTAATTCTTAGAAGAGTAAACCCACTTTAATCCAGTCATGGATTAAATTCACCCAATCCATATGAAGGAGAGCAACCTGTAAAAGAAATCATTTTCTTATGTGTTTCTTATTTTCATGATATTTATGATAAATGGCTTTAGTTAGTCTTTGACTTCCAAATGTAAGTGAATTATTTTGAGATTTTGGAGATATTTTTATATAAATTTTGACTTACAGAAGTACCAAAAGAAAAGATTGTTTTGATATGTATTTTTTGACTTTGATAAAATCGGTATTTTGAATTGATAAAAGAAAGCCACCATGTTTACATGTAAGAAATGTCTTAGGTAAGGATTATGTTTTATTTATAGAGCTTTATTTATGTTTTCATTTTAATAAGCCTAGATAATAAAAATATTTAATTTCAAAAAATGTAGGAGAAAATGAAAAATGTCACATAGTCACAGGTCATTTCTGAGAGCCAGTCTCACAAACTAAACCCCTAATTTGTTCCAACATAGATTTAGTTAGATAACATACGGTATTCAGAAATAACCTTCTTGTGTTTGGGTTTGTTTTTGTTTTTCCTTTGAGTAAAGAAAAGTTGATAATTGAAAAGTTTTCCTGAACTTCAAGCAGGTCACCCTTTGGTTTTTCAGGCAGGAGCATAATAAATGAATTTTCAGAATCCCTCAAACAAACGAAAAAATATATGATGAAGAGCCTCCTTTGGAAAAGGATTTGGCCTAAACTAAACTTTCATGTGATCCTCTCAATAATGTTGCAAAAAAGATATATCATCAACCAATTTTTAATGTAAATTAAAGCTGTATACGTTATTTTCCCTGTTAATCTGAGGCACATTTAAACTAACTGAAGCCTAAATGTTAAAGACTAAATCTTCCACGTGTTCTCCACAATAAAAGCAAGGTAGCTAGTTCCCCTCCATTGCCCCCCATACATGACAAGAACAAAAAGTTGCAATCTTAGATGCTTTATTGCAAAATCATTGCTATGTAGTATCTTTCATTAAAAATTCTGATAGAGTTTAGTGGTTGCACATGTGGACTCTATTCAGATCTGGAATAGAGTCCTCTACTAGCCAGAGAGAAGCTGTGTGATTTTGAACAGTTCTCTTAAAACTTAATTACACTTTGTTCATTAGTAAAATATGAGTGGCATTAGTAGAACCATCGCACTGTTGTGAGGATGAAAACAGTGCTTTAAAGTGTGTATTCTAGCTCTATTATCTGTGTTATCCTAGAAGAGCTCATTCCCTACACTAGAACAGTCCTAATATGTCATTAATGTTTACTTAGGAAAGCTGAATTTAAGATGGTAAAAGACCATGCAATAAATATCGAGGGAATTTTATTCCTTCATTCCTCTTTCTTCCTTTCTTTCTCCCTTTCTCTCTCTCTCTTTCCTTTTTCTTTTTTCTTTTTGTATTTATTTGCAGTATCTATCACCATTTTGGCATAGCATATTAAGCTCTATTAATAACACTTTATATTTTTAAAATGATAATAACACTTTGAAATCTAACTGTAGATTTCCAGTCAGACAGTGACAGCTTTAACCCGACACTTTGGGAAGAGCAGAGACAGCAACGCATGACTGTTGCCTTTGAGTTTGAAGACAAAAAAGATGATGATGAAAATGCCGGGAAAGTTAAGGTGAACCTTTTAGCTTTTGTTTCCTCTTTCTTCTTATTATGCTTTTTATGTGCCCACTGTTATTATTCAAGTAGATTTGGGGACAAATTGAGTGGCTTCTTCTTGAAAGTCAGATGATCTCTAAGTCTGGTGGCAATACCTTCCATCACAGCAGACTGGTGGTTCTGGAAGCATCAGTAAGCTTCAGGATGAGTCCCAACTCTGACTGAGCAAATTTGGTATGCCACCTCACCCTACAGAATATCAACATGAGAGAGATTCAAGCTGAAAGTTAAAAAAAAAAAAAACCTTGATGATGAACTTTACCTAAGCACCTTATTTCCTTATGTCACCTTTGACACACTGCAATGGTTTTCTTTTAATCTCTGAGCAAGGCGTCATGCAGACTGTATGAGACCAAGATACATATTTACAGATGGACCAACAGATTAATATGTTACACTGGCATGAAAATCTTTGAAAGGCTCTGTGTCCTTGGGATATTCAAGAGGAAATAATGAGTTTCCATAAATGTGAGGACAGATTTTAAAGGAAGTGAGTGACTAATGATAGATGATATTCATTAGGGAAAAAAAATTTTTTCACCTCAAAGTATATATTTTTTAAATTTTTTTCTTGAGACTAATCTAAGTCAAGTAACAAGATTGAATTTTAAAATCTGTATCTCTCAGCCAGGCACAGTGGCTCACACCTAGTATCCCAGCACTTTGGGATGCTGAGGTGAGAACACTTGAGCCTGAGAGTTTGAGACCAGCTTGGGCAACATAGCAAGACCATGTCTCTACAAAATGTCAAAATATTAGCAAGGCACAGTGGCTCACACCTGTAATACCAGCATTTTGGGATGCTGAATTAAGAAGATCGCTCGAGCCCAGGAGTTTGGGACCAGTCTGGGCAATATAGCAAGACCACATCTCTACAAAAAAATCAAAATATTAGCCAGATGTGGTTCTGCACACCTGTAGTCCCAACTACTCAGGAGGCTGAGACAGAAGGAGTTCCTGAGCCCAGCAGGTCGCAACTGTGGTGAACCATGATTGTGCCACTGCCCTACAGCCTGGGTGACAGAGTGAGACTTTGCCACAAAACAAACAAGCAAAATGCTGTCTTTCTCTGTTTTTTAAATGTTTAAATGTCATGGAATCAATTCAGATTTTACCAACATCAGGTTTTCATGTTATCATCATGGTAACATCACAAATCTCTCATTTATTTTTTTATATTATCTGTGCACTTTTTCTGTCATGAGTACTAACAGCCCTCACTCTCAGCCACTAATTAACTAAATAATTGTATATAATTCTATGGGTAAATCTAGATTATGTGATATGTTCTTCTCTGTCCCCTCCTTTTCATATTTTCTAAACTTTATTTTTTAAATCAATCCACGGGCACTTACTGAAAGGTCTACCTAAATCATTATGGAGAATCCAAAATGAGTTTCCAAATCTAAAATAAACATTTTGTTAAAAATTTGAGTTTAAACCAAAATGTTTTTGGATAGTTGATTAGTGTTATCTAACAACCAAAGAGGCATTTTTAAAACTTGTGAATTCCTAAAAAACAAAAAACCAACAAATCTTTAGAACATTTCAATTCTTCTTTCAAGGATTTCATGTGTTAAATCCAGAACCAATGGATGATGCATTCTATACTGGACCTCTGATCCATTTTTATGTTTCATTGAATTGTCAAAAACGACATGCTTCTTCTTAAGCATCTATATTCAAAGGATACTGGAAGAAAAGAGTGCTTTTAATATACCCTGGTATATGTGTCAATGAAAACATGAAATATGGTAAATGCAAACTTATTTAGAAGCTGTTTGTGTGTTACATGACCAGGGTTGTTTATAATCAGAGTAGGTTCATTATACTTTAGAGTATTTTTTCTGTTTATTTACATTTGGTTTATTTATATATTAGTGAAACAATGTGTGTTTCCAAAGTCTCAAACTACTTGGTTTTGACTAATTTGAATATTTCCAATGCTATTAGCTATTGGACAAATTAGAGCACAAACAAACTTCTAAATAAATCATCATGAAAGTATGATGAATGGACTACATTGCAATTTTACCCTGAAT
>NW_007246690.1:436481-464727 GCF_000164805.1 Carlito syrichta | reverse complement strand
CCCAGGCGGGTCTCGAACCTGCAGGCTCAGGCAATCCACTCACCTCAGCCTCCCAAAGCTGTGGGATTACAGGCTGAGCCACCGAGCCCGGCTCATAATCTTTCATAAGACCTTTTTTCTGCTAAGTGTAATGAAACCTTTTCATTCCTAAGCATCCATACTGGTTGAGCAGCCCTTGACATTCCTGACCATTCTCATTAAAAAAAAAGTTTTAAAATCCATTGCTTTTATCATAAAAATAATACATGCTATTATACAAGAATGCAAATAGTTTAGAAATATAGAGGATTAAATAATAAAATTCCTATTTTCTACTCTATTTCATCCTTCGGGGGGGAAAACACGGTAAACTGTTTGGAGGCTGAATATATATTAATAAGCAAATGTATGTGTGTGTATATGTGTACTTGTGTTTGCAAGGGGATGAGTCTAGGCTTTCCTAAAACGGAATCATCCTATACATTTATTTATTTGCTTTTTTCATATATACTTTTAATTTTCTTTCTAATTTTCTTTCAAATTTCTACTTTAAAATTTGATTATTCTTTTTACCTCAACTTTGTAATAAATATCTCACTGAATGTATGTAGCATGGTTCACTAGTTATTGTTTATATATCCAGTAGGATCACAAGTGTAGGATAAAAATGTAGTTCATAGTGCTTATTTTTCCAGCTAATCACAGAGCACTTGATGCTTCCTTAATAAAATATCTAGGAATCTAGATGGTTTACTTAGGAGTCTATTTTCTTTTCAGATGCCAGGTGGAAGGAAACTGGAGAGTATAGTCACCCCCCTAAAGTCATTGCTTTCTGCGTCTTCAACATGGTACTTTTGTTGAAAGCTGGTCCTATTGATGTGTTTCTACCAGTAATTCGATATCTGCTCAGGCTATAAGTATTGGCCCCAAGATTGAGCTCCAAATTCGTCTGTATATTCACAACCTCAGTTTTTTAATCTCAAAGCAGGACCACTGTTATCTGATGGATAATTTTAGGGTTTTTATTCTCGTTTTCCTGCTGTGCTTGAGACAACCTTTCTTTTTAAACCTCTAGTCTACACCTTAATGTCACACCCAAATTTTTAGTTCAGACTTTTTTCTCAAAAGTTGTACCCACATTGAACTGAGGTGTTATTTCCTGCCATAATTTACAGCAATCCAACTTCATCAAAGAGGCTCTAGTAAATCTAAATCAAAAGAGCGTAGAGATTAGTTTAGCCACTGCATCTGACTTGGAAGGTTTATAGAAGTTAGCAGGCTTCAAGTAGGCACCTTCAAAAGAAAATGATTAGGGGTAAAGAGTCTCAAGATAGTCGGGGGTCCTCCCAAGAGGTTACCTGACTCCTGTGGAAATATACCCAACTTCTTGCCATGGACCAGTTCTCAATATAGAGCAGTATTTAGAGATGCCATTGCCAGGCCAAAAGAGCCCTGCTACATCCTTCCTTAAAGGCAAGGACTACTTGCATTAATTTGCACAACCAAAAAGAGCCTCTCAAAGACATAATCCAAAATATCTTCATTCCACTTTCCCAGACCAAGAAGTACAAGGCAGTTTCAGCCACTAAAAGCTTAAAGTTTCATTTCTCCAGGTGTAAACTACATTTGTTTATAGAAAAGTAAATTTTTGTGTGTTAATTTAAAAAGGAGTCAGAATACTTAATATTCTTACTGTTTTAAATACTTTGTAATCAATTCTCCTTTTTTTTGCTGGCTGCAAATAAAAGCATTGCTTCCTCTTTACTGCTATTAGCATCTCTTATTTCTTTTTCTTGTCTAGTTGAATTAAATAGTTCCTCCACATTAGTGTTGAAACTGATCATGAGCAACTTTGTCATGTTCTTAAACTTAAAGGAATGTTTCCAGTGTTTCATATTAAACATAACACTAGCACCTTTTGAAATGATCACATGATTTTATTTCTCCCTCATGCTTTTAATTAATAGATTATTATTCACACCATCCTTATCTTCTTATAGTGAACCTAGACTAGCTATGCTGTATTATTCTTTTGATTCATAACTGGATCCTATGGGCTTATTTTTTAATATAGGATTTTAAAATCAAGATTAATAAATAAAATGTGATAGTTGCTGCTTCTCATTTCTATGCTACTTGTGTTCAGTTTAATGTTTTCCAAAACAATAAAAATTATTTTAGTGTTTATCTTGTTTAGCTATGCTCCTGATCTACAAATCGTATTAGAATAATGCATTTTTTAAAGTTATGAAAGAATTAAACAGTGAAACAGGTAAGGCTACCTTTTCATTTTAATTTTTTTAATTTTAGAAGATGGTCTTTTCAATAATTTTCTCAGGATTTTTTCAGGGTTATTGTTCTGTTTTCTCTTACTACTTAAAGTCAATTTTGATGACTTATATGTTATTTTAAAAATAATCAGTATCTTCTAGGTTTTAAATTCTTATGCATAATGTTGTAAAGCAAGTTCTATCATTTTTTTCAGTTTTATCTCTAACTGTAAATGGCTTACTTTTCATTTCTAATTTTGTGTGTTTTTACATACTCTCATTTTTTCTTGATTAGAATTATGTTGTGATATCTATAATTTATTTTTAATATATTTCAACATAGTAAGATACTAACTATGTGTTAGTCTAAGTTACACTTAAGGTTAAAAAAATTGAAAATCTAATCATATACTAACAGGCCAGGATTGATCATCTAGCATTCTAATGAGGAAAGATACATTTCAGATATGATTACAATAAGTGCTTCAGCTATTATTATATCAGTTACACCAGAGCTTTGAAAAATTAACATAGTGTCAGAAATTAATTTTCACCAAAAAATTATTGACTTTTTATTTTGTATAAAAGATGTTTGAGTAGACTCTTTTTTAAATTCATTTTTTTTTAATTTTAAAGATGTGGGATACAATTCAGGGTTAGGTATACAAGTGCTCATTATGGAGGTATCCTTGTTAATGAGATGTGCCCCCCCACCTCACCCCGGCAGATGGCCACTACTGCCAATCCCACCCCTGCCTCCCTTGGCAGTTTCCCACTACTGCCAATCCTTTGCCTATAGTTTGAATAGACTCTTAAGTGCCAAAAGAATGCAGCAAAAGTGATGTTCTGGGTATTCTAAGCCTAAAGCCTAGGAGGACTGGTAGCTTCCCTCCTTTAGTCTTGAAACTTAGCATCCCTGATGTAAGAAAACCCAAGCCACACAAACCACATGGAAGAGAAATAAGCATTACAGTTCATAGTTCCAACTGAATTCCCAGTCAAGTGCCAGTGCCAATTTCTAACCATACAAGTTAGACATCCTGCATGTTCCAACTTGGTCAAGCCCCAGATAATGAAGTCCCAACTGTCACAAACTAGAAGCAGAAGAGCACAGCTGAGCTTAGTCAGCTTAAAGAATGATGAAAGAGGATTGAATTAAAAAATGTGGTACATATAAATGATGAAATATTACACAGTTATAAAGAAGGGCAAAATTATGAACTTCACAGTAACTTGGATGGACTTAGAGTCTATAATATTGAGTGATCTGTCACAGAAACAAAGAATTGTGTATCACATGTTCTCACTCATAAGCAGATGAACATACCTCATCAACAGGAGTAACTGCATAATAAACATTTGTTTACCTAGCCCTGAATTATACCCCACATCTTTAGAATAAATTTTTTTTCAAAAAAGAATGATGAAAGATACTAAAATGATGATTATTTTAAGCCATTAAATTTTGGTTTGGTTTGTTAAATATCAATAAATCATCAAATCAACCATGTTTACTTTAACATAGTACTGGAAGCTATAGCCAGAGCAATCAGGGAAGAAAAAGAAATAAAAGGGATCTAAATTGCTAAGGAATACGTGAAATTATCTCTATTTGCAGAAGATATAATCATATATGTAGAAAACTCTAAAGACTCCTCAATTAATCAGTCGATAAAACTGTAAACACTAATAAGAGAATTCAGTAAAATTTCAGGATATAAAATCAACACACAGATATCATTTATGTTTCTATATATTAACTATGGCCACTTTTAAAAAGAAATCAATAAACAGTTCCATTTATAATAGTCTCAAAAGAATAAAATATCTAAAAATAAACTTCACCAAAGAGGCAAAAAAACATGTATGCCAAAAACTGCAAAATATGACTGAAAGAAATTAAAGAGGACATAAATAAATGAAAAAACACTCCATGTCCATGGGTTGGAAGACTTAATAATATTAGAATATCAATACTACACAAAATGCTCCACAGGTTCAATGTAATTTCTGTCAAAATCTTAGTCTTCTTATCCACCAGGAATAGAAATAGAAAGATCTGTCTTAAGATCCATATGGAGTTCTTCAGGGTATATTCCCAGTAGGGGGATTGCAGGGTCATATGGGAGGTCGATATTTAGAACTTTTAGAAGCTGGGCTCGGTGGCACAGTCTGTAATCCCGTGCTTTGGGAGACTGAGGTGAGTGGATTGCTTGAGGCCTTGGGTTCAAGACTTGCCTGGCCAACTTGGCAAGACCTCATCTCTACAATAAATAAAAAAAAAAATCAGCCAGGCGTGGTAGTGCGTGCCTGTAATACTCGGAAGGCTGAAGTGGAAGGATCGCTGGAGCCCAGCAGGTCAAGGCTGCAGTGGCCGGGAGTGGCCGCTGCACTCTAGTCTGGACGACAGAGTGAGACTCCAACTTAAAAAAAAAAAAAAATATAACTTTTAGGAATCACCACACTGCTTTCCACAGAGGTTGCACTAGTTTGCACTCCCACCAACAGTGTAGAAGTGTTCCCTTTTCACCACATCCTCTCCAGCATCTGTTATTTTTTGAGTTATTGATAATGGCCACTCTGACTGGAGTTAGGTGGTATCTCAGCATAGTTTTAATTAGCATCTCCTTAATAATTAGTGAGGTTGAATATTTCTTCATGTGTCTGTCAGCTGCTCGTATGTTTTCTTTTGTGAAGTGTCTGTTCATATCTTTTGCACACTTTGTAATGGGGTCGTTTTTTTCTTTTCAGCACGTTTGAGTTCCTTATAGATCCAAGGTGTTAGGCCTTTGTCAGACATGGAAATCTATCAAAAAGTTACTTGAACACATATATTTATTGCAGCATTGTTCACAATAGCAAGAACCTGGAACCAACCATGCTGTCCATCAAAAGAGAACTGGATTTAAAAAATGTGGTACATGTAAATGATGGAATACTACGCAGCTATAAAAAAGAACAAAATCATGAATTTTGCAGCAATCTGGATGGAACTAGAGTCTATAATACTGAGTAATCTTTCACAGCAACAAAGTTCTGAGTATCATATGTTCTCATTCATAAGTGGACCTGAACATCTATCATAATACTATAAGAAAAGGATCGACAGTGGTGGGAATCTATGGGGCAGGGAACAGGGAGGGCAAGGGTGGTGGGATTAATGGTAGTCAATGTCTGTCTGGGATGAGGGGACACTCCTTATCAACAAGGGTGCCTGAATGATGCATATTTGTATACCTAACCCCTAACTATACCCCACAATTTTAAAATAAAAAATGTTTTTTTAAAAAAAAAGATCCATCTGGAATATCAAGGGACCACAAATAATCTAAACAATCTTGAAAAAGAAAAACAAAACTGTAGGTCTTATGCTTCCTGATTTCAAAACTTACCCCAAAGCCATGGTAATCAAAACAACCCAGTATTTGCATAAAAATGGATGTATAGACCAATGGAATAAAGCAAAAAGCTCAGGAATAAAGTTTTTTCTTTTCTTTTTTAAAAAAATTTTTATTATAAAGATTTGGGGTACAATTCAGGGTTAAGTATAAAAACATTAATCATGCAACTACCCTTGTTGATGAAGTATGCTCCTCCCTCCTCTAACAGTTTCCCTCAACTGCCAATCCCACTCCCCCTCCACAGTTTCCCACTAATGCCAGTTGCTTTCTTATAGCATTGTAATTGTTCAAGGTCCATTTATGAGTGAGAACATATGGAACTCTGTTCTTTGTTTCTGTGATTTATCACTGAGTATGATCAACTCCATATCCATCCAAATTGCTGCAAAGTCCATATATTTGTTTTTCTTTATGGCTGCATAATATTCCACTGTGTATATGTACCACATTTTTTTCTTTTTTTTGAGTTGGAGTCTCACTTTGTCGCTCAGACTGGAGTGCAGTGGCCGCTCCTGGCCACCGCAGCCTCGACCTGCTGGGCTCTGGCGATCTTTCCGCCTCAGCCTTCCAAGTAGCTGGAACTACAAGCATGTGCTATCATGCCCGGCTCATTTTTTGATTTATTGTAGAGATGAGGTCTTGCTGCCCAGGCGGGTCTCGAGCCCGCAGGCTCAGGCAATCCACTCACCTCAGTCTCCCAAAGGCAAGGGATTACAGGCTGAGCCATTGAGCCTGCTGTACCACATTTTTTAAATTCAGTCCAGCTTCGATGGGCAACACGGTTGGTTCCATATTTTTGCTATTGTGAATAGAGCTGCAACATACATGTGTAGGTATCTTTTTTGTAGAATAATTTGAGTTCCTCCTGGTATATTCCCAACAGGGGAATTGCTGGGTCATATAGAAGGTCAATTCTAGTTCTTTCAGAAATGCCACTGTCTTCCAAGGAGGTTGTACTAGTTTGCATTTCCACCAGCAGTGTAGAAGCATTCCTCTTCCTCCACATCCTCGCCAGCATCTGTTGTTGTTTGTTTCATTAATCATGGTCATTCTTTTTTTTTTTTTTTTTTTTTTTTGAGTTGGAGTCTCACTCTGTCGCCCAGACTGGAGTGCAGTGGCCGCTCCCGGCCACCGCAGCCTCAGCCTCGACCTGCTGGGCTCCGGTGATCCTTCCGCCTCAGCCTTCCGAGTAGCCGGAATTACAGGCATGTGCTACCACGCCCGGCTGATTTTTTTTTTTTTGATTTATTGTAGAGATGAGGTCTCGCTGCCCAGGCGGGTCTCGAACCCGCGGACTCATGCAATCCACTCACCTCAGCCTCCCAAAGGCGCGGGATTACAGGCTGAGCCACCGAGCCCGGCAATCATGGTCATTCTTACGGGGGTTAGGTGGTATCTCAATGTGGTTTTGATTTGCATTTCTCTGATGATGAGTGAGGCTGAGCACTTTTTCTTTGTCTTTTTTTTTTTGAGTTGGAGTCTCACTCTGTCACCCAGACTGGAGTGCAGTGGCCGCTTCCGGCCACCGCAGCCTCGACCTGCTGGGCTCTGGCGATCCTTCTGCCTCAGCCTTCCAAGTAGCCGGAATTATAGGCATGCGCTACCATGCCCAGCTGATTTTTTGATTTATTGTAGAGATGAGGTCTCGCTGCCCAGGCGGGTCTTGAACCCGCAGGCTCAGGCAATCCACTCACCTCAGCCTCACAGAGGCGCGGGATTATAGCCACCGAGCCTGGCTTACTGAGCACCTTTTCATGTGTCTGTTGACTGCCCGTATATCTTCTTTTGAGAAGTGTCTATTCATGTCCTTTGCTCACTTTTTAGAGGGCTGTTTGGTTTTTTCCTTTCGGCAAGTTTGAATTCCTTGTAGATTCTACATGTTTAGCCTTTGTCAGATATACAGTTGGCAAATATTTTTTCCCATCCCGTGGGCTGTCTCCCTGCTCTCTTGATGGTTTCTTTTGCTTTGCAGAAACTCGTTAGTTTGATGAGGTCCCACTTGTCTATCTTATTTCTTAAGGCATTGGCCTTAAGAGTTCTGAATAGGAATCAGTTCCCAGTTCCGGTTTCCATAAGGGTGTCTCCTGAGTTTTTTAAGATTCTTATAGTTTGAGGTTTTACGCTTAGGTCTTTGACCCATTTAGTTAATCTTTGTGTATGGTGATAGGTAGGGGTGCTGTTTCAATTTTCTGCATGTGGTCAGCCAGTTTTCCCAGCAACATTTACTGAAAATAGTTTCTCCTCTCCAGTGGTTGTTGTTGGAGACTTTGTCAAAGATGAGTTGGTTGAGGAATTGAGGCTTTGTTTCCAGAATCTCTATCCTGCTCCATTGTTCAATGTGCCTGTTCTTGTACCAATAACAGGCTGTTTTGATTACTGTAGGCTTATAGTAAAGTTTGAAGTCTGGAAGTGTGATACCTTCTGCTTTGTTTCTTTTGCCAAGGATTGTTTTGGCTACTCATGGTAGTTTATGTTTCCATATTAATTTCTGTGTTGTCATTTCCAGGTCTGAGAAGAAGGATGTTGGTAACTTAATGGGTATTCCATTGAATCTGTAGATTACCTTTTGTAGGATGGACATCTTAACAATGTTGATTCTTCCTATCCATGAGCATGGAATATTTTCCATTTGTTTGTGTCTTCTTGGATTTCTTGAGCAGTGTTTGTAGTTCTCATGTAAGGGTCTTTCATTTCTCTGGTTAGGAAGATGCTGAGGCATTTCTTTTTTGTGTGTGTGGCTATTGTGAATGGATTCTGCTTTTAATTTGGTTCTTTGCCTGCTTGTTGTTAATATAGGAATGCAACTGTCTTTTGCACATTTATTTTGTATCCTGAGCCTTTGCCAAAGTTCTTTATCAGTGTAAGCAGGTTTTTGACAGATTCTCTTGGATTTTCAAGGTATAGGATAATATCATCAGAAAGAGGGATAACTTGACTAGCAACTCATTTTTGACAGAGCCTTCAACAACAACCACTGGGGAGAGGAGAACCTAGTCTGCAAATGGTGCTGGGAAAACTGGCTGACCACCTGCAGAAGATTGAAACAGGACCCATACTTATCACCACCCACAAAAATTAACTCTAAATGGGTCAAAGACCTAAACATAAAACTTCAAACTATAAGAATCTTAGAAACCATAGAAGATGCCCTTATAGAAATTGAAACTGGCAACCAATTCCTATTCAGAACCCTAAAGGCCCATACCTTAAGAAATAAGATAGACAAGTGGGACCTCATCAAACTAATGAGCTTCTACAAAGCAAAAAAAAAAAAAACCAACAAGAGAGCAAAGAGACAGCCCACAGAATGGGGAAAAGTATTTGCCAACTGTATATCTGACAAAGGCCTAACATCTAGGATCTACAAGGAACTCAAATGTGCCAAAAGGAAAAAAACAAACGGCCCCATTAAAAAGTGGGCCAAAGACATGAATAGACACTTCTCAAAAGAAGATATATGGGAAGCCAACAGACACATGAAAAAGTGCTCAGCCTCACTCATCATCAGAGAAATACAAATCAAAACCAGATTGCGATACCACCTAACCCCAGTAAGAATGGCCATCAGTAATAAAACAACAACAGATGCTGGTGAGGATGTGGAGAAATAGGAACACTACTACACCACTGGTAGAAATGCAAACTAGTGCAACTTCTTTGGAAAACAGTGTGGTGATTTCTAAAAGAACTAGAAACTGACCTTCCATATGACCCAACAATTCTGCTATTGGAAATATACCCCAGAGGAACTCAAATCATTCTACAGAAAAGATACCTGCACACATTGTTTGTTGCAGTTCTATTCACAATAGCAAAAACATGGAACCAACCATGTTGCCCATCAAAACTGGACTGGATTAAAAAAATGTGGTGCATATACACAATGGAATATTACACAGCCATAAAGAAGTACAAACATATGGACTTCGCAGCAACTTAGATGGATTTGGAGTTGATCATACTCAGTGATTTATCACAGAAACAAAGAACAGAGTACCATATGTTCTCACTCATAAGTGGACCTTGAACAATTATTACACTATAAGAAAGAGCTTGGCAGTAGTGGGAAACTGTCAGGGGAGAAAGGGTGGGATTGGCAGTTGAGGGAAACTACTAGGGGAGGGAGGGGAATATCTCATCAACAAGCATACCTGCATAATTAATGTTTGTACACCTAACCCTGAATTGTACCCCACGTCTTTATAATAAAAAAAAAGAATGGGATCAACAGTAGCAAATATCTGTCTGGGAACAGGGAAACACCCCATATCAACAGGGTGCCTGAATTAAACGCAATTGTATACCTAACCCTTAACTGTACCCCACAACTTCATAATAAAAAATACATAATTTTAAAAAAAGAAAAGTGAGGTACATATAACGATGGAATATTATGCATCCATAAAGAAGGACTTTGCAACAACTTAGCTGGATTTAGAGTCTACCATACTCAGTGATCTATCACAGAAACAAAGAACTGAGTGCCACATGTTCTCACTCAGAAGTGGATCTTGAATATTTAACATAATACTACAAGAAAGTGATTGGCAGTAGTGGGACACTGTGTGTGGGGGTTGCAGGCTGGGGCACATAACTTCAACAATGGTACCTGATCCCAAACCAGAAGAAGTGAAGACCCATGGGAAACCCAAACTTCACCTGTATGTTGATCACTTATATACCTAATCCTGAATTGTACTCCGCATCTTTAAAATATAAAAAAATAAATTATATTAAAAAAGAAAGGAAGAGTCAACCTGCTTTTGTCAGCACCAATAGCTTAACCATTTTAAGTAATGAAATGGAAGTATTATTATCCAGAGAATCAGTCCATCACAGTATCCAAACAGCTTAGCTTCCCCTCCAAAATTCCATGAGGGGTATGAGAGGAAAGACTAGAAATTGGGTACCACAGTGCTTATTCTAAAAAGAAGATAGAATAGAAAAGAGAAAGGAAGACAAGGAAGGAATGACAGGAAAAGAGGAAGGAAGGTAAGACGGGAGGAAGGAAGGAAAGGAACATTAACAGCTATGCAGACCTTTGAAATTAAACAAAAATAAATTTGGAGAGAGATGGCGGGGTGAAGGGAGGGCCATAGGCCCAAGCTTGCCCAACTGCATGTCAAGGGTAAGTGTCTTAGGTCAGATTCCAGAGAAACAGACCTCAAATGAAGAGTCAAGTAATTGATTAAGAAAATGCCGATTCTGCAGGGATGCTCTGGAGTTCAAGTTAAGCCTTTACGTTGCCCTGCATTGAGCGGAGAGCCGGGCATTCATATTTCCTTACTGGACAGTTTATTGGTAAACAGCCTCCCTGGGGAAATCAACTTCTTGGCACTTCTACAGGTTCCAGCAGCTTGAGGGTCGTCCTTCAAAATGGCAAGGTTGCCAGCTGTCGAAAGCAATGGAACTCAGAAATTGGGGGGCAGTGGGATGTCACACAAAAATAGCAAAGGATTTCATAGTGCCCAAATTGATTATTGACTTCGTGTACTTCCATAGGTGAGTTTCTGATTTGAGGCAGCAGGCATGAGCTGAGTGGCTAAAACCCCACCCAAGAGGGCTCAGCATTTGGAAGAGGGACCTCATAGCAACAAGCAGCTATGGGATGTCCCATGGGGTGGGACACTGGGGGCGTAGAGGAGGCTTGGACAATGGCAAGTCATGTTAAAGAACTAGTGCTGTAGGTAGACTCTGCAGTATCCTCATGACCTTATCACCCAACACAGGCAGCATTTGGATGTCTGGCATAAGACTGTATGGACAACCAGGCCACCTTACCCTTGAAAGTGAAAGGGGAAAAAGAGATCTCAAAACCAAGCCTTGGTTCTTGAATTTCCGGTTCTGATTTGAAAAGAAGAATAACGGCAGGCCATGCCCTCCTCCTGATTCAGGCTCTTCAGGTTCGAGATTGGCCTGTGATCAGAGAGAGCTCTGAATTGGAGACAAAGCTGGACATCTAAACTCGATGGATTTTTTTAATAGCTGAGAGGAATTCAAAGTAAAGCGGAAGTTATGAAATCTGCACAAGGTCTTGTTAAGGGATCTTCTACCTGATCAGAGGGACAGATTTGACATAATGCATCTGAGACGGCAGTTTGAGAAAAACATAATTGCTTCATGTTTACACTTCAGTTTGTACAATAAATTGGTTATATTTGGAATTGCTTACTCCTTCTGGCTGCTGCCCGCGATGTCCTCGAGTAACTTTCCCTGCCTTAAGTGAGCCGCGACTCCAGTGTTTACTGGGATGGCTGTGGCCTGGCATGATTTGTTCTGCCCAGTCATCATGTGCTATGAAATACTGAAAATTTTAGCAAGGCACAAAAGAAAAACAATAATGTATGTGGTGGTTAAACACCATGCATAAATCTAATTATTTTGATTTCTTTTAAGAAAAAGTACTAGCTTAAAAATAGGCATAGGATGGTTTCTCCTCTTCATTTTTCACGTGTCATTTCTTTTAAAATATCTATTTAAATACACTTTGCTTTTATTTGGGTTGGATTGTTTGACCTTGGCATACACACACAGGGCTGAACACTTTGAGAAACGATTCTGACCATTAGTTAAAGCTGATTCGAATGACAATCTGAAGCTGGGAGAATCTGGTTTTGCAGACGTTGTCATTTTGCCACCCTACAGATGGTAGGAACCCACCGTTTCTTTTCAGTAGGTCCTGAAATGCTCTGTGTAGTTCCAGGGAGAAGTTTCGACTCAAGTTTTCTATCTCCTCCTCCTTCCCATCTGGCATTTCCTCACCTGCCCTCTGGTTGGATGCTTTCCCCAGATGTCACCTGCTCCAGGTCCCACCTGGGCTATGAGCCTAAGATAAGATACACGGCCTATCCTGTGCCGAAACAGAGTGTGATAATAAATATGATTCATTCAACACAGTGTACATCAATATCAGGTCAGAGTGGGAAATACGCAGCATAATGAATGGTCCAGAGTTTGAGATAGGAGGAAGTACAGTCATCCCATGGAGGGTTTTCAGTGGCATCATCCATCATGGAAGTGAACGTGGAATGGTTTGTGGTGGACTAGAAGGCCGTAAAGACGTTTTCCACTTCTCTCCTCATTCCCCCATCACCTCTCAATTTCCTTGATGATCGCAAAATCAATCCACCACCTGTGAGTAACTTACAGTTGCCCTTCCCCCCTATTAATAACACTTTTTAGGATGTCTGTCAGTGTCATTTTATTATCCAAGAAAAGCTCTCCTAGGATAATTTAATACAGGCTGCCAAGGTTCATTCACTGACCACAGCTTCAGACTTCAACATCTCGAAAGGAGGTTGAGCTACTAATTGTCCAAAGATCAGAGTTCTTAAAAAGAAAGAAAGAAAGAAAGAGAGATGTAGCCTAGTCAAAATGCCCATTAAAAAAAAAAAGTCTTCCCTGCTACTTCAAATTATTTTGTAAAAAGACTTAAATTTCAGGAAATTAATATCGGTGATGGGAAAAAAATATAAACCTGTGGAGAAAATCAGTATTTATGGAAGGTATATTATGTGTCGAATACAATTGACTCATGGAAGTTTGTATTTATAAATATTTTTTGACTGTTCAATTTAGCTGAATTGAAAAGTTGCTTTGGAAGAGAAATTTTCAAATGTAAAATATATTTTATTTATATATAATATTATTATTATATATAAATTATTAAGATTCATTTAGCTGTGCAGATAGTATCTACATATTGCAGCATATTAGAATATTTCTGTGTGTAAAGTATTCAATTTTAGTTGCCACAAAAAAATCTTACTTCTATTCTTTTCATATTATAAGAAAATTGTGAAATTAAATCAACTTCAATTAACACAAAATGTTGTGTCTGAAAATTTCATCAAATTTCTACAAGTTGTACAACTGATTTCTATTACAATTATAGAGGAGATATAACCTCAGTTTAAAAGACTATATTCAAAACCTGATGTCTCGATTTTAAGTGTCTTTTTTCCTTGATTTTTGTCAATTTCTCAGACATCAAACCATGTCTCTTTATGAGGGATTTAATGCTCTGTAAAACCAACACACAAATACAATTGTGGTACTCACTAACTTAAAGAACCTTAAAAGTACGTTTCGTCACAAATCTACAGTGACTCACTGTATATGTACACACACAATATATATTTTTATATATATATATGTATATATATATATAGACATCTCAATATGTATATGTACAGGAAAGTCTCTGAATTTTACATAAAGTTAAAATTAGCTAATTCACCTCTTCTTAAATGAGAGTGAAGGACAGTCGCCTTCAATTTAATGTTCACAGACTGCTCACTCTGTACTAGAAACTGTTATCAGAAAGATGAACCTGACCCAACCCTTCCTACCCACTGTGGATTAGGACCAAATTCCCACACTGTATAAACTCTTAGATAAATAAAGAGGGTAATTCCTCACAGTTGGCGTATTCCAAAATGCCACACTTTATTTTCTTTGCATTCACAATTATAATGAGGTTTTTCTCTTAGATGAACTTTAAAATTATAGCTATAGATTGCTGAAAATAATCCATTGGGAATTTTAATTGAAATTGTATCAATGGGGTACAAAGGATGGTTTTGGAGTTCAATCTTGTTTTCTTTTTTCATTTTTATTTTTATTTTCAAGGGGTACAGGTTTGTTATATGTACATATAACATATACATACACATGGGTATAGTGCATGATGGTGAGGTTTGTATAAAACTAACAAAGAAATCATGAACTTGAATTTGGCTCTTGACCAATTGGACCTAATAGATATCTACAGACTACTTTAACAAACAACCACAGAATATACATTCTTGTCATTGCACATGGCACATACTCTAATATTGACCACATGCTCACCCCATAAACCAAGCTTTAATACATTCCAAGAAATCAAAATCATGCCAAGCATCTTCTCTGTCCACAGAAGAACAAAAATAGAACTCAGTCTCAACAGGAACCCTCAAAACCATACAGACACATGGAAACTAAATAACTTGCTCCTGAACAATTTGGGAGTAAAAAATGAAATCAAGACAGAAATTTAAAAAAATCCTTTGAAACAAATGAAAATAAAGACACAACATAACAAAACCTCTGGGATATCACAAAAGCAATGCAAAGAGGGAAATTTATCTCACGATACACCCATGTCAAGAAGATAGAAAACTCTCAAATAAACAACCTAACATCCCACCTAAGAGGACAGGATAAATAAGAACAAACAAAACCAAAAGCTGGCAGAAAATAAATCTTGTTTTAATTTTTAAAATTCCCATTTCTCACTAGAAGTATTAAGTAATTTACCCTTCTTTTTCCTAGTGATTTAGAAGTTATGATGACCAATTTTTATTCTATGTTATCAAATGACATATTAACCTACATTTTATTATCTTTATCAGGAATTAAGCATCTCTATTAAGCTATCTGTGAGAGGTAATAATTTTATACAGTTTCACTACCTTCTTCCCTACAAAGTATCCCAAACAAAAACAAAAAAATAGAGAAATATAATACACAGTTCTGCATTTGTGACAACCATCCTATAACAACGAGATAATAGAATATGGTAGAAAATTATAGAGTAGAAAAAGGAAAGAAAAGTGGGTCCTTGATGACATTGGGCTTCTATATTACTGTAACCTGAAGTCATCATATTTCTATGTTTCTTACTTTGTAAAATAAATGCAAGTTATTTTTAGTTAGCTTATGTTCTACCTGTAGACAAAAGAATCATAATACATTTTAATATTCTTTTATCCATTTTCTTTTTTTCTCTGTTTCAAATCACTTATATTGACTCTTCTAGATATATTTAAAACATTGTTATTATGAAAGATCACATATTTATGAAAAATAACACATGAATATTGGGCATAATGAGTTGTTATTAAGCAAACAGTAAGATAAACACCATTTTGGTCAAGAAATAAAACACAGCCAGACACCCAGAAGCTTCAGTGTACTATTCTTTAATTCTCTGTCCTCCCTCTTGGTAGTAACCACTCTCCTGACTTCTATAATACTCACTGGTTTTTTTCTTTTCTCTATAGTTTCCAAATGTTCCACGCATCCCTAAATAATGTAGTTTGGTTTGACTCTGGAGTTTTATATGAATAACACCTTGTGTGTTATTTTAAGACTGCTTTCTTTCTTTCACTGGGTATTATGTTTGAGAGATTCATCCATGTACTTTTAGGTAGTTATAGTTAATTTTGTTGCTTTTTAGTACATTATTCCAACTTATGACTGTAACACATTTCTTTATTCATTATGCTGTGGAAGGATATTGTATTGTTCCAAGTCTTTGCTTATTGTAAACAATACTGCTTCACTGTTCTTGTTTATGTACTGTGTTGTTACTACCCAACATTATTCAGGGAGTATATACTTTAGGTGGAGTTGCAAGTTTGTAGGGTACATATACAGATAATTTTCCTTTAAAAATGCCCAATTGTGCTGGGGTCGGTGGCTCAGCCTGTAATCCCGCACCTTTGGGAGGCTGAGGTGAGTGGATTGCCTGAGCCTGCGGGTTCCAGACCCGCCTGGGCAGGTAGACCTCATCTCTACAATAAATCAAAAAATTAGCTGGGTGTGGTAGCGCGCGCCTGTAGTTCCAGCTACTTGGAAGGCTGAGGCGGAAGGATCACCGGAGCCCAGCAGATCGAGGCTGCGGTGGCGGGGAGCGGCCACTGCAGTCCAGTCTGGGCGACAGAGAGACTCCAACTCAAAAAAAAAAATGCCCAATTGTTTTCTAAAGTGATTGTATCAATTTAAGCTCACTGAAGTAGTGTATGAAAATTTTCTGTTGCTTAACATCCTTGACAATATTTTATATTGTTGAACTTTAAAAAAAATTGCGAATCTGTTGGGCAGGTAATACCTCACTGTGGTTTTATTGTGCATGCCTCTAATTATTGATGGGAATGTTTACAATATTGCACTTTTCAAAAGTTTATTGGTCTAATTTATTTCCTTGTTTGTTAAATTCTTATCTTAGTCTTTTTTGTGTGTGCTTCAGTGAGGAATTTATCAAAGGAAATTCTGATTTTAAAACTTTAGCATTGACAACACAGTGCCTGTAAAAGGATTTGGTGGTTCTAAAATGAATATAAATCATCATTCTCTATGCACTTAAAAACCATTTCACTTGGACCTTGAACCTCTTTTAACTTCTCACTGGCAAACTAAGCCAATAATAAATTTTAAATGTTAGAGGAAAATTAATACACTTAAATTCATTAATGTGTCTATATCTGTAAGATGAATTGTGCAAAGCTCTTAGCTGCATTCTGTAAAATATATTGTAAATTCTTTTAAAACTCCTTCAGGTGATATTTCAAAATTTTAGTTATAATATCTGAGATGCCACATTCTTTTCTTTTAGCATAGTTTTAAACTTTATTCTTATATAAATACAAAAATATTAACAGCAAAGTCATTTATTGAGTTTCTTTCCACAGAAACCAAAAGTCCTAGTAGACATTTGCTTGGTCAGTTGAACCCTGTCTTTAAGAAACAAAGGTCACCATCTGAATTAGAAATAATTTCTAAACTCTATACAGAGGTGATTTGCAGAAATAGCAAAATAATTGATTTGCATTTCTTCCCTGAAGAAAGACATGATACTTTAAAGTATAATGCTTAATATAGCATATAAATAGGAAAATATGGTTCTCCTACCACATATTTCTATCATTGTATGGGTATAAATGTAAAATATTGGCATTAATCAGACTGTGAAACACAAATATGTTCATCTATTTTTTTTTAATCAAAAAACAGTTATTCTGTGTTATACAAAAGAACTCAGAGTTCTCTGTTTTGAAATGTGTATGATATGTTATGGGGGTTATTAGGCTTTTGTTTGTTTCTTTGGAGGGTTATTTAAAACATTTTGACATACTATCTGATATTACTGTTAGGGAAATACAGAAATGTTACAAAAAATTGGTTTAAAATATCCATTTGAAAGTGACTTCAACTTTTAACTGACAGAGTGACAGGTACTAGATGAGGTCCTCTCGCCAAAAATAACTCTAAAAGAGGAAAAAAATCCACTGTTTGCAGGAGTTGCTCAATAAGCTGGACAAGACTGTAGCCCTTGAAAGAAGAACAAGGGAAAAAGTGAGCCCCATGATTACCTCAACGCTTAGCTTTCTCAATCCAGGAAAGTAGAACTAACAAAGTTGATAGTTTCACTGATCTTAAGAGGAAGAGATTGGTGATCCAGGCTGCTGAAACATCTGAAATTTGCAAGGCATGTTACCTAAAAAGAGAGAGCTATGCTTAAAGGGGCCCCAGCAGTGTGTGGGAATGACTGTGAGTCCTTGGTCAAGGACTGTGCAGAATTCATCTGTGCAGAGTGAGGATTCACAAAATCTAGCAAAGCTTGTTTTATCAGGGCTGAGAGCCGAACAATAGTACCAAAGTGCATACACTGCTGGAATGCACTGGAGTTCCAGCCAGCCAAATGAAGGGACATCACCTGTCATTAAGTTGAGATTCAGAGAAATGATATCTTAAGAGTAGGTTCATGCTCTAGAGTAAGGGATTGTCCTAGGATGAACTTCAAAACTCAAAACTCAGTATAAATAAAGCCATCATAAATAATAAACCCACACTTGACAAGAGCAAAAGTATGCACCAATGATTTAGCTGTCAGCCATAAAATAGGTCAACATTGTGTAAGGAAGAGAACATAACTCTAGATGTTCCATAATTTATAATTCATAATGTCCAGTATAGAACCAAAATTACTGGACATAAGAAAAAAAAAGTGACTCACAGTTGAGATAAAACATAGTTTATATAAATCAATACCAAACATACAGATGTTGGAATTAGCAAACAAGGACTTTAAAGTAGATTTTATAAATATTTTAAAGAACAATATGACCATGATGAATGAACAGATGTTTATCTCAGGATAGAAATGACAACGTAAATACAAAACAAATGAAAATTATAGAATTGAAGAGTACAATATTTGACAAAAATTTACCTGATAGCTTTAATCGTACATTGACAAAACAAGAAGGGTCACTGAGCTCAATGACAAATCAATATGCAATTATGCAATTTAAAGAACAGAGAGAAAGTAAGATTTTGAAAAATGAACAGCGCAGGACCTGTGGAACAATACTAACATAACAACACAAATATAATTGGAGTTTTAGAAGGAGAGAAAGAAGAGAAAGAGAAGGAAGCAAGAGGGAAAGGTGGGGGGGAGAGAGAGAACTTACAGAGCTAAAAAAGCTAAGAGAATACCAAATAGGATAAATGCATAGAAATGCCACACTAGGACATTTTATAACCAAACTGACAAAAAGCAAAACTAAAGAAGAAATCTCAAAAGCAACCAAAAAATAACGACACATTATGTACATGGGAACAACAGATACATAACAACATCTTTTCATGAGAGACAATGGAGTTTAAAAATGTACTGGAATTACATTTTCAAGTACTGAAAGAAAAAAAAAACCTGTCAACTAAATTCTATATCCAGCTAAAATGTTCTTCAAAAATAAAGTGAAACAAAGATATTTTCAGGTAAATAGAAATGTAAATTGCCGGGCTCAGTGGCTCAGCCTGTAACCCCAGCACTGTGGGAGGCCAAGGCGAGTGGATTGCCTGAGCCCGCAGGTTCAAGACCCACCCGGGCAACTTGGCGAGACCTAGTCTCTACAATAAATCAAAAATTGTCGGGCGTGGTAGTACACGCCTATAGTTCCGGCTACTTGGAAGACTGAGGCGGAAGAATCACTGAAGCCCAGCAGGGCAAGGCTGCCGTGGCCGGGAGCTTGCCACTGCACTCCAGTCTGAGAGACAGAGTGAGACTCCAACTCAAAAAATAATAATAACAAAACCCCAGAAATGTAAAGAATTTATCAGCAGCAGACATACACTGTAGAAGATGTTAAAAGAAGGTCTTCATGCAGAAAGAAAACTTCAACAGATGGAAGTTTAGATGGACAAGAAGAAAAGAAAGAGCAGAAATCTTAAATGTGTGAGCAGATACAAACGACTATATATTTTTCTTCTTTTATTTCTTTAAAAATATTATTCTTTAAAGCAAAAAATATAACAGAAAATGTGGGACCTTATAAATATATGTGTATGCAATACACACAAGCACAAGTACACAATATCACGAAGGACAGGGATAAGTGGAATTATAGTGTTGCAAGATTTTCACATTTTATGCATAGTATTAACTTTAGTGATAGTTAAAATGATATATAGTAAAATCTTTACAGTAATCACGGAAAAGTATTGCAAAAAGCTACAGTGAAAGTATTTCTCATCTTACTTTTAACTGTATGGAAATGTGGGAGAGAAAAAAAGTAATCACGGGGGTTGTGGCCAAAAATTCCATAACAAAAGACAGGCTAGCAAGAAGAAAGCATAACAAACTTATTTAACACAGCTTTATGTGACACAGCAGCCTTCAGAAATGAAGACCCAAAGATCCAGGGAACGCTATGTGCTTAAGCCGTTTGCTGAGAGAAGTGGTAAGCTGCGGAGAAACATGATTGGACAAAAATAGCATGATCTAATCTAATGGTAACAAACTGAAGGGGGAATCCAGTAAGTCCTGTTTGTTCAGATTCTTTTTCGTGTCTCTGTAAGATATTCTTCTCCTCATTCTCCACCCCAACCCCACCCCTGAGTATGAGGCAGGATACTTGTTACTTGAGGACCTTCAGGGGAAGGAAGATCAGAGTCCTTCCTGGGTTTTATGGCTTGCTGTGGAAGGGAGACTTTTTAGTTTCTTTGACGTGCTTGAAAGATAACAGAGAAAAGAGGTATGGAGAATAGAGGGTGGAAGAAGCTCAGAAAGACTTCGTTTCTGAAGCCCCCTGCAATCTCCTTCCGTTCAAAATGCCCAGTATGCAAGGCACCCTATTCTGGGGTATCTTGTTCTGATTCCTGACAGAAGAAAACCATGCAAAAATCAAAGTACCAAAATTCAAGAAGTGAGATGAAATAGAAGATCTTAAGTCTTTGCCTACTGTGTGTGTATATATGTGTAGACACATACACACACACATAAGCATTCAAACAGTTATTTGTTCAGGTATGATGATTAAGTTTGTGAACTTGCTACCATGCACTTACATAGGCAGCACTGTATAAATAACTGTATTGGAACACCCTCTACTTATCTGATCTCACCCCCTATGACTTTTTTCTTTACCTGAAGATAAAGGAAACATTGAAAGGAAAACATTTGATGACACTCAGGACATCAAGGGTAATGCGACGAAGGCTCTGATGATCATTCCAGAAAAAGAGTTCCAAATTTGCTTTGATATGTGGACTAGGCACTGGTGCTGGTGCATAGTTTCCCAAAGGGAGTACTTTGAAGGTGATTGTAGTGATATCCAACAATGAGGTATGCAGCACTTTTTCTAGGATGTGTTTGTGAAGTTAATTGTCAGACCTTGTACTTATTCTTAAAGACATCTGTGTATGTGGTTTTTCTTTTCCCCAGAGCATCCTTTCCTTAATTGAAATCCTTTATAGAAGACCAAGGTGGAAAAAACCAGATATGACAATGTTGCTTTGCCAACATCAGGATGAGGGATTTGCAGAGGACTTCCTACCCTGAGCAATCAACCCACCCATTTATTTCTATCTTTTATCCTCTATTGTACCTTTATTCTGCCAGCTTAGACATTGGAGGCCTCACCATTAATATGAGTATTCAATAGCAGAAGGATGTTGGTGAACAATTATTTCTTAATTTTAAAATGGAGGAAGTAGCCAAGTTCATTTGGCACTGCCTCTCTTAATTCATATGGAAATGTCTTTTTCTTTTTAAAAAAATCATTTGTAGATTTTCCTAAAAGTAAATATCTCTCTTATTGATTCATTAGCTATTTAAAATTATTAACATACGACACAAAATGTTATCTCGTTGAACATGCATAGTTAAACACTGGTGTTTTTCATATACTAAACAAAATCATTCTGTTTAAAATAATGGGCATGCATTTTCATCTTATGTCATCTTTTTGTCCTTGAATTTTTCATCAGCTTATACAATAAATGGGTGGGGAAAAAATAGCATCACGAGGATCACATGCTAAAGTTCAGGACACACAAAGTTATAAATCAGAAAGATCCGCTGTGTGAGATAAATCAACATAACTATTCAACAATTAAGTCTACAATGAATATATTTCTTAATTACCAAGCATTTAGTTTCATTTTACAAGCTTATACTTGCATTCTTTATAGCTGATGATCACATAATTCTTTATAAATGAAATGTGATGAAGAGTTGCTGCATAACCTTGGCATATTCATCAAGAGACATATGCTTCAATGGCAAATCACAACTGACTTGTACAATGTCAGTAGATACAGTTCAGTCTTTTAGCTGCCTTCATGTGAAATGTGGGGTTCCATAAAATTCTGTTTTTTAAAAATAAAATAAAATAAGATCCATAGTAGACCAGACATCGAATTCAAGTTTCACAGACCAAACCAACCAACCAACCAAACTATAACATTCTTTTCATTATTTTAGTTTAAGTTAATAATGACTTCTACTATTTTAAAGTTGCCTTCCTTAATAGTAAGCAATTGAAACTGAACTTAACAGAATTTAGGTGGACGGAGAGTGAGTTGTTTAGAGACCAAAAAGAAGAGTGAAAGAGATCAAAGAAACAAAAAGAAGCCAAGACGCTTTAGAAAATCTTGGTAGCATAGATTAGTCCACAACTTTATTTGTTATCTATTGCTATTGAACAGATTATACCCCAAACTTAGTGGCTTAACATGACAACAAACGCCATTATATCTCAGTTTTAATGGCTAATAACTGGAAGCATCTTGGCTGTTTTGGGCTTGGGTCTCTCATGAGGTTACTACTATCAACATGTTGACCACAAACTGCAGTCATGTGAAAGGTTAACCAGGGCTAGAGGGTACAGCTCCAGGGTGACTCACTCACGTGACTGTCAAACTAGAGCTGGTTTTTAGCTGGAGTCTCAGTTTCTCTTCACAGTGGACACTTCCAGATCTGCCTGAGTGTCCTCACTTTGTGGCAGCTGATTCCCCTGAGACGGAGAGAGGAGGGAGAAAAAAGAGATGAGAGACAGAAAAAGAAAGAGAGAAAACAAATCAGGTGAAAGTTGTATCCTTTTTATAACCTAGCTTTGGGAGTTTCACGGAAATTATATGTTCTTTTCATTAGAAGCATTATCACTAAGTCTGGCCTAAATTCAGAGAAAGGAATGAGGTTCCATCTTTTGAAAGGAGAGGTGTCAAAGGATTTGATGACAACTGTCTTTCTAGCACTGCCATTGGAATGGAGCAGCTCCAAACATTTTATTCTGGTTTTGTATCACCCTGATCAAAGTTGAAAGTCAAAGGAAAATTAAATTGTCATATGTTGTTCATGGATCTCCCCTCTGGTAAAGAAGTGGCAAGACATCTTGACTTCCATTTCTACTAAAACTGTGCATTATAGAAATTAGGGATGATTCCTAAAATGAATCAAGGGTTTTAAGAGAGGGGACCAAAAATCCCGGAATTTATTCATGAAAAATGTTGTATTCTGACATGTTTAAACTTCAGTCACATTCAAAGTACTCTCTGTTTGATGCAATATTCCTATTGAGATGCTTTATCCACTGCTCAAGACAGTTTTTGAACTTGTCCATTTTGATGCCTTTTAGTGCTTCTGCTATTTTTTGTTTCACCTCTTCCACATTGGCAAAACGTTTCCCTTTGGGGACTTTTTTCATCTAGGGAAACAAAAAAACATCACTGGGTCAAGATTGGATGAATAGGGAGAGTAGAACATGGGGGTCACTCCATGTTTTGGTCAAAAACTGCTGAACACTCAGCACAGTTTAGGCAGGTGTATCATCACGGTGGAAGAACCAGTCACCTGTTTGCCGCTCCTCAGAGCATTTCTTCTGCAAATACTGATGCAACCTTCTCCAAACTTCCAGATAAAAACTGGTTGACCATTTGATCTGGAGGAACAAATTCCAAGTGTATCGCTCTCCAAAAAGATTATTCCATTTGAGGGGGATCCCTCTCGTATTATTTTGACTTGTGCAATGCAAGTGGTTTGGATATTAAGATCACCAAAGCAACAAAAACCTACAACATAAGGCAACAGAAAATTTGAAAACCAAACAAAATTAAATGACAGAAATCATATATGTACTAAACACAGCTCCGTGTTGAATTGCATATTCTTTGGCTAGCATAGTACCAATGACAGTGTTCACAAGATTTAAGACCACCTGTGTTGCTTTTCAATCTAGTATCTCCAACACAGATAGATTTTCCATCTTACACAACTATGGATTTCCATTCTTCAATAGTTTCTCTGAGCACACGGTGTAACTGCTCATTAAATTGCTTCCTCTTCCAGCTGTACTGCAATTAGTGATAACATTTTTCTGTTACAAACTCTTGAAATGAATTCTATTACCAATAAAACAGTTCTTACTTTAGAGATGAATAAAATCTGCTAAAAATACATTCTGAACTGACCCTGTTAACCTCTCAGGATATGACAAATGTTTATAATATTGCTATCCTTGGTTAAGTGCAATCCTGAACCAGTTTTCACTTGGTTTCTCTCTCTCACTCCCTCTTGCTTGCTCTCTCTCTTTCTTTTCTTTCTTTTTCTTTCTTTCTCCCTCACCCTCCCTTGTTCCACCTCTCCCTCTTTCTCTCTCCTCCCCCTCTTCCTCCTCTCCCCTTCTCTCTCTTCCTCCCTTTCTCTCTCTCCCTCCTTTCTCTCCTCCCCCTCTCTCCTCTTTCCCTCCCTCTCCCCCTCTCCCTTCCTTTTAGGGGGAATCAGCCACCATGATATGAGGACACTACAAGAGTTTCCTATGAAGTATTTGGTGCAGCTTCAAGAGTGAGCGGAACAATTTGGCAATACCAGGCATGCAGCACACATCTCAACATTAATTCAGTAATAAAAAATAAATTAGCAATTCATTTACCCCACTAAGAATCTATCAGTCATAAAAACAAAAAAAGTAAAAGAAAGAACTTTCTACTTCTTTAAGTGATTTTTGAAGAGTGGATATTAAGGAAGTATTATAGCCAATATTTAATCTTGTAGTCCACATATGTTTTCTTGAAGTTTCAGAAAGGAGTTGAAGTGTAACAAGAGAGGAAATATCCCACACCCACATATGTCAAAGGAAGTAGGGTATTTACTAATATATTTCAAAAAGGCATAGGAGGTGAATTGTCAAGACACAGGGTTGAGGTGGACACAAAGGGTTTGAAATATCTAATGTGGCCAGGCTCAGTGGCTCAACCTGTAATCCCAGCACTTTGGGAGGACGAGGTGAGTGGATTGCCTGAGCCTGTGGGTTCAAGAACAGCCCAGGCAATTTGGTGAGACCTCATCTCTATAATAAAGAAAAAAAATTAGCCAGGCATGGTAGCGTGTGTCTATAGTTCCAGCTGCTTGAAAGGCCAAGACAAAGGGATCGCCTGAACCCAGCAGGTTGACGCTGAGATGGCTGTGAGCGTGCCACTGCACTCCAGCTGGGGCTACAGAGTGAGACTCCAACTCAAACAAACAAACAAAAGAAATGTCTAACTTAACTCGCAGACAGAAAATAGCAACAATATTGACTATCCCTGAAAAAGACAGAAATGAAACTCTGAGGTCAGCAATTTTAGTGGGGTATAAAAGATGTTCTTTTCCACCTGTGTGATCTAGGGTAGTGGTTCCCTACTTTTTTGGCACCAGCGACCAGTTTTGTGGATTTGTGGAAGACAGTTTCTTTCCATGGATGAGGCAGGGGGGCCATCAGGCTTTAGATTCTCATAAGGAGCTTGCAACCTACATTCCTCACATGCACAGTTCACAATAGGGTTCACACTCCTATGAGAATCTAATGATCCTGTAGATCTGACAGAAGATAGAACTCCGCTCCCCTTTTTTTTTTTTTTTGAGTCGGAGTCTCACTCTGTCGCCCAGACTGGACTACAGTGGCCGCTCCCGGCCACCGCAGCCTCAACCTGCTGTGCTCTAGCGATCCTTCTGCCTCAGTCTTCCAAGTAGCTGGAACTACAGGCGCGCACTACCACGCCCAGCTAATTTTTTTGACTTATTGTAGAGATGAGGTCTTGCCAAGTTGCCCAGGCAGATCACAAACCCACGGGCCCAGGCAATCCACTCACCTCAGCCTCCCCAAGCGAGGGATTACAGGCTGAGCCACCGAGCCCAGCTTCCACTCACCTTTTGCTGTGTGGCCCGGTTCCTGACAAGCCATGCCTTTCCATGGCTCAGTGGTTGGTCACCCCGATCTAGGGAATGTTTATTTCCACAGCAGAGCAGACATCGGGACCTAGTTGAATATATATTTCTAATATCAGTTTGGCCTCATGGTTTTGGCAGTGAAACAAAACGTATTTAAGCTTATCAGTTACTTCCCACCTGTTCTGAAAGAATGGGAAAGAATTGCATCAAACATTTTCATATCTGGAGAGCTCAAGGTTTTTAAAGAAATAGCATTCTAGTGGCTTCTCTTCTGGTCTCTGATGACCATGATGTATTTCCCATGTTTCTAAGACACAGCTTTTCTAACTGTAGAGTCCCTAGCTCCTCGGGGTTCTTCAAGGGTCTAGGCTCCCCAACCTCAGTGTGTTCTGCTCCAAAAAGAGCCATTTCACTTGTACCTTTTACATGCAGAACTCACAAGTAAGATGCCATGTGAAGAAAGGGCATCATGATTGAAAAGAGCTTTGAAGACCTGAAATCTAAAGCAATGGCCAAAACAAAACAATCAAGCAAACAAAACAGACCACTTGGCTGCTGAGAGCAGGATAAGCAAGGGAAAACAATCTATTGGAGCACAGGACTCCAGGCCACATTCTGCTTTTGAGAAAATCAGGCATTCCACCACTGCAAGTTCCCCAGAGAGGCTCACCCTTCCCCTCTGAACTCCCAATGTGATAGTGGATTCTGAGACGCAGTGAGACTTCTGGAAAAGAAACAGATAAAGTCCTTCTCCATTTCCTTGTCTTACCCCACTGGCCTTGTAACTTTCTCCCACCTTTGTCTTGGTCTCCTCCATTGCCTCAAAGCCTCCTCAGAAGCCTCTCCTTGGCTCTCTCCATCCAGGCCCAACCGCCAAATTCCACCGGATCCTATTTCTTCCTTATGAAAGTTATCTGGGCCCTCATTTCTATGGGATTTATTAATTAATCTGCTAACCAGTTTGGTCCAGAGTAACAATGTTCATAAATAACCAACTCTTCATCCAATCATCTGCATCCTCACAAATTCACTCACTCAACAAAGATGCGTCAGGCTTTGTATTCTTAGAAAAATTTTAAGAATTTGAGTGGCCGGGCATGGTGACTCAAGCTTGTAATCCCAGTACTTTGGGAGGGCAAGGCGAGAGGAGTGCCTGAGCCCAGGGGTTCGAGACCAACCTGGGCAACTTGGTGAGACCTTGTCTCTACAATATATTAAAAAATTAACCGGGCGTGGTAGCGTGCGCCTGTAATTCCAGCTACTTGGAAGACTGAGTTGGAAGGATCACCTGGGCCCAGTAAGTCAATGCTGGGGTGGCCATGAGTGAGCCACTGCACTCCAGCCTGGGTCACAGAGTGAGACTCTGACTCAAAATAAATAGATAAAAATTAAGTAATTATGATAGGTCAGTGGAGTGACATATCCAGTCAAACTCCACATGACACCCCATCAATTGCTGCTACTTCTCCCAAATAAAGAATTTTCAATAGTTTTATGACATTATGACCCTTGTTTGTATGTTGATGGGGGAAGTAGAAGAAAGGAAGTTTGCTGGGAGAAATACAGTCTCTCTCTGACACCATCTAGTTGACTGATTTTGAACGAGTTGTCCCAAGTTCCTGATCTTTAAAATGAGCAAGCAAGAGTCAATTGTCTGTAAGTCTCTTTATACATCTTGATTCAGTCTTAGGATGCTTGTTTTCCACAGGAGATCCCTTCTTTGACTGTCTTCTTCTGGAATATTCCTGTCACTGTTACAAGATGCTTCTTCATCTACTATCCCCAAAAGGAACAACTAGTAGAAATTATTCGCTTGTTCAACCAGAGATGTCCTATCTCCTCACTACCCCCTACATGTCAAAATGCTTATCTCACTCTAGCTCCCGGTCTCTTAATTCATTTAAGGACTATCGCCATTCATTGACTTCATAAACACATATCCAAATTAATGAAAATAGAAATATTTTTCCCAAAAATTATATTATGAAAATTTTCAACTACACAGAAGATGAAAGAATAGTATATTGATTATCTAAAAGGGCACCTTTTAGATCCTATAACGTTTCCCCATGTGATATTACTATTTATCCATCTTTCTACTTCACCATTAATTCTGAAGATAAGGATCTTAGTAAATAATATTATAAACTGGGCTCAGTGGCTCAGCCTGTAATCCCAGCCCTTTGGGAGGCCAAAGTGAGTGGATTAGCTGAGCCCATGGGTTCAAGACCACCCCGGCCAGCTTGGCAAGATCCCACCTCTACAATACATCAAAAAATCAGAGCCAGGCTCAGTGGCTCAGCCTGTAATCCCGCGCCTTTGGGAGGCTGAGGTGAGTG
>NW_007246690.1:344505-436348 GCF_000164805.1 Carlito syrichta | reverse complement strand
AAAAAAAAAAAAAAAAAAATTAGCCAGGCGTGGTAGCACACACCTGTAGTTCCGGCGACTTGGAAAGCTGAGGCAGAAGGATCGCCAGAGCCCAGTGGGTCGACACTGGGGTGTCCATGAGTGTGCCACTGCACTCCACTCTGGGTGACGAAGTGAGACTCCATCTCAAATATATATATATATGATCAAATTACCAAATTTGATAATAAATTGAATACAAACATTCATAGTTTACACTTTGCCACTGCACATCCAAATAATGGGTATAAGATTTTTTCTCTGTATTTTCTGTTCTAGTTCAATTATTTTTAAAAATTGATACCACAATATGAAAATATCAGTGATGTCTTCATGTCTGAGGATATATTTTCTAATTAATTAAATGGAGGGAAGACTATTATTTTTTGAAAGGGTAGTTTTTGTAAACAGTTCATCATATTTAAGACATATTTACTGAGCTCCTCCTAGGTACCAGGAGGTCAAGACAGACATACCTCTTTCCCACAAGGAACATATTGTCTAGTAATAAAATAAACCCATGTGTAATATGCAAGTGTTATAAATGTATAGAGAGGAACCCATAGCAGACACCGGTGCACTCAATCCCTCTTCAGGACTGTGACAGTCATTCCCCCAGTTTCTGTGAGCTTCGGTGGCTGGAAGCTCTCAGATGAATCTGTCTTGACTTTGCCCTCAGCAGCAAAGGTGGGTAGAGCACATTCAAATCTGGCCTCTGTAGAAATATAAAGGCCCAACCTCCTTGCCTCAGTGGGGACCTCATTGAAGAATCTTGCCGGTTCCAGAGCTCCTCATGAGATCAGCCGAAGTCTGTATTGAGACTGCATCACAGCCCATCATCCCTCCATTACTTTCCCATAGGAGTTGACCCCAAGCGACTCACTGATAAACGTTCTGCGTGTAAACCTTTATCTCAGAATCCATTATAAGGAATCAAATCGAAAACAGGACCTAACGGAAAATCCACTGCACTAAAATGAGTTCCTTTTCTGACACGATTCAACCATCATAGTAAGAATTTTCATGTATGTAGCCCTTGCAATATCCCAACTAACGGGAAAAGTGCTCTATATACATTATAAATGTATATAATCTTAGTTAACTCCCAGAATGACTTTATGTAGAAGCCATTATTATCCCCATTTCACAGGTACATCAGTGGAAGCTAGGAAATATAGTTGTGGTGCTTCATTATATCATTTGTGTGTAGCAAAGCCAGGGTCTGAACCTAATCCTTCTTTAATCTTGCTGACATAAAAGATCACAGAGTCAACTTGACAATGTGTGTTTTAATCTTCCTCTATATTGCCACTATCTAGATGTACTCAGGGGTTTACTTGACGTGTCAACCTGGAGATGACTTCAAGGTCATGGGCATGAAAGGTATGGAAAGGTTGCCTCCCCTGTCCTGACCTCATGGCTTCAGCTGAGGATTATTGAAAATGTGGCCAAGGGACACAGCTGAGAACAACCCTAGCTGGCCTTTGGCAAAGCAAGGCTATTGTGCCACTTAGAAACAGTTCAAAGACTTGAATGTGAACACAAGTCAGCAGTAGAGAAAAAAGGACAAGAAAAAGCAGAGGGAAGTTAAGAGAAAATTAAGACAATGTCTGATTTGAATGGTGTGTTGCAACTTAGGGCTCCAGAACAAGAAGGTTTGGGCCAGTCAGGATTTGGTAAATGATGTTAGTGATAAAATGAAGATGGCATAATTTCAACAAACCAGATTTCTGTGGAATAACAAGCAGTCTTTTGAATTATAATGCTCTATGTTTAATGATGTTCCCTGGCATACAGGGAAAAAATCAATATTCATTTATTTCCTTCAGAAAAAATGCTCATAGCGCAGTTTCTAGAACTACTTCCTGGGCATGGTGGGTAAGGTAAAGGGACCGCAACCTGCTATTACAGAGCTTTGACAACAACCCAGGCATTGTACCAGACTGACCCTATGCTGTCTGTTATTTCCATTTGCCCTCATGAAATGATAGGATCAGTACAAATACACAACTTTGCCCTCAGGAGCTTTCAAAATGCTTGAAGAATCAGAACTGAGAAGGCTAATAACACATCAGCAATAGCTAATGCATGTGACATTTATTTGTCAGGTATTAAAGTCCTTTCTACATTTTAATTCTTTTTTTTTTTTTAATGACGTCTAGGCTGTAAGCAGTGGCTCACACTTGTCATCTCAGCTCTTTGGGAGGCTGAGGCAGGAAGATCACTTGAGGAGTTCAAGACCAGCCTGGGCAGCATAACGAGAACTCGACCCTACAAAAAACCATTCGGCATGCTGATGTGCACCTGTAGTTTCAACTACTTGGGGGGCTGAGGTAGAAGGATCACCTGAGTCCAGGAGGTTGAGGCTGCAGTGAGCTGTGATTGTGCCACTGCACTCTAGTCTGGGTGACAGAGTGAGACCCTGACTCAAAAAAAAAATTAATTAACACATAAAACTTGTACATACTTATGGAGTGCATAGTGATGTTTCAGTAATACAATGTATAGTGATCATATAGGGTAATTAGCATATCCATCACCTCAAATATCTATCATTTCTTTTTAAAGGAATATTCGATACCTTCTATTTGGAAATATATATCATTGCCAACTACAGTCATCCTACAGTGAGTGGCATAGAACACTCACACTTATCCCTCCTGTCTGGCTATGATTTTGTATCCTTTAACAATTCTCTCTCCATTCCCTCTCCCCCCGAGACCCTCCCAGCCTTTGGTTGCCTCTGTTCTACTTTTTACTTCCTTTAATTCTCACAGTAACTCCATGGGAAGAATAACCATCATGGCATTCATTCTAAGTCAAGAGAGGGGACGTAACCAGTCAAAAGTTACAGAGCTCAAAATGTGCAGAGCTGGGATTCAAGTCTAGGCAACTGGAATCCAGAAGGGACGCCCTGAACCTTTACACTTCACTGCCTCTTTTTCTCAGAAATGCACATGCCTCATCAGCAGAGACGCTGTCACCACTAGGATATGAGTGACGGTTGCCTTTGCAATAGCAGCAGCCACAGAAAAATTTATGGAGCACTTACGAGGTGTCAAGTCTTGTGTGAAGCACTTTACAGGCTTTTTGTCATTATCTAAGTTCCCAACATGAAAAGTAAAACGAAGGGAAATGAATGTCCTAAGAGCCCTAAGACAACATAAGTGGAAAAATTATCACTGGCTGAAGTGAGGATGGAAGTAGGTGTTGTGTTCTGCACCTGGAAGGCAGAATTTATTCTAAATCCAAACAAATATACCAAGAAGCCAAATTAGGATTTATTAAGCACTGTATGCCAGACCCTTTACTAGGCTTATTTATGTGCATGATCTCATTCAGCATTGTTAATCATTATTATTTCCATCTACAGATGGGAAACTTGACGTCCCGCCACATTAAGCAACTTGTCCCGGGTCCTCTGGCTGGGGTGGTAGTCACGTTCAGACTTGGTCTGTTTGACTCCAAGCTCTAGCATTCTGCTATTCGTAAGATTTGGATTGCCCAAAAAAAGTGGCAGGAAACTCCTAGATGGGGGCTCAGGAAGAGAAATGGGCATGATTGCCTGAGCCCATGGGTTCAAGACCAGCCCAGGCAACTTGGCAAGATCTCGTCTCTACAACAAATAAAAAAAATTAGCCGGGTGTGGTAGCATGCACCTGTAGTTCCAGCTACTTGGAAGGCTGAGGCAGAAGGATCCCCAGAGCCTGGCAGGTTGGTGCTGGGGTGGCCATGAGTGTGCTACTGCAGTCCAGCCTGGGCAATGGAATGAAACTCCAACCAGGAAAAAGAAAGATATGGAAAGAAAATAAGCACCTAAAAATACCTATGTTGAATGACTTTTATACAAATATTAAACTAACCCATTGCACGTCTTTTTTTGCTATTATACATACACAAATATTCCACTCCTTTTAAGCACCATGTTCTTGTTGTTCTCTTCCAAGGAAAAGTAATACAAAGTTTGTCTCTCAGTCTCACTCAGGCGTTTGGAAACAATAGCGCCATTTTCTTCCTTTTTATTCTACCAGATTTTGAACTGCACTTAAGAACATTCAGCTTCAATCAGGATCCTTAAAACTTATTTTAAGACATGCCTTTAATTATCATAGACATGGATATTAGTGGAATAGAGATATAGATAATGTTTGTGTGACATTTTACCTACAAAGGAATATGATGCAGCCATAAAGAAGGACAAATATACAGACTTTGTAGCAACTTGGTTGGATTTAGAGTCTATCATACTCAGTGATCTATCACAGAAACAAAGAACAGAGTGCCATATGTCCTCACTCATAACTGAACCTTGAACAATTATCATACTACAATAAGAAAGAGATTGGCAGTGGTGGGAAACTGCCAGGGGAGTGGAGGTGGGATTGATAGTTGAGAGAAACTGCCAAGGGCGGAGGGGTACCCCTCATCAGCAAGGGTACCTGCATTTGTATGCCTAACCCTGAATTGTACCACACATCTTTAGAATAAAAAATAAAATAAAAATAAAGAAGTTAAGGTTTGTAGGTTAGTGGAAGTTAGTAGATCAAGAAGAACTCTATTAATCTTCTGTTTTTACTTCTGTGTTTTTCTCTGAATCCCTGAGCCTATTTATTAAAATCTACCATGTATGACTATTTTGTCAATACCCTACAGGTAAAAGCTTCTGGTAGCAACCTTGAGGCAGTTTTTAAAAACACATTTGCAGAGAGTTAAGGCAGATTAAAATGAGGTGGCTGCTTCTGAGATCAAGGCCATACCAGTTTTTCCTACTCTCTTACCACGTGTGATGAATACCCTTGGGAGAGGGAACAATTCAGAGCTTTCATCTCACCACCACAGTGATGTTTTTACTGGCAAGACAGAGCAGCCATGAACCAGAGTGGATGGGTGGCAATTAAGGAGCAGGACCCTCAGGATGGCAAGAGGTGTTCGGGGCACGGACGTGTCCTTGTTTCCCTCACACACAACAAAGAGTTTCAGCAACTGCCAAGAAGTTGAGGCTAAAACCACCAGTTCTTTTACTCTCTAAACATGCTGGCCGTTTCAGTCTCCACTTTAAAAGCTGGAAATCTCTTCTCCTATCAATAAGTACTCTTGCCAATAACTGGCATTTACCTCTTAGAGCAGGAAAATACAGGCGTATCTCTATGGAGCATTTCTCACCCAACAGCTGTCGATCACTCTCGCTCTTTAGACTTCCAGAATCTCATCCTGGAGCCCTAGTAGTGGACAATGGACCAGGCTTTGATCAAGCAAACAGGTTTATAGACAAGGCTCACTCTCTGAGAAAGATAGATGCATTGGGCTCAATTATACATTTGCAAATTAAAATGATGCAAATGCTTTCTGAAAAGGTCTCCGAAGATGCAAGCAGAATGCTACATGTGGCTACTCGGTTATTATGCTCATGAATGAAAGCCACAAAAGGGATCTATCACCTGATAAAACTTTTTCTCACTCAGAATAACCCCCCAAAGGGACAAATTTCATGATGTTAAGTCATACGGTGGCATTATGAGAGTGAAAAAGAGCCCTAGAGGAACTGCCACATCCATGCTTTTCATTTTATTTGAAGTGTATAAATTAATCTACAAGTGCCTTGGAGTGGTGTCTCCACCATAAAGGTACAGACAGTATTTGAAACTCTTCCTCCACCAATTGACTAGATTACAGGCACAGTAGCATTCCCTTCTTGCACAGAGACAGTGAAGTTAAAACACAACCAGCACTTAGGAGATGGTGACTCCTTGCAGTGATTTGTGGCATAAATGGAATTGATGTAACATATTCCAACAGACACCATCTGTTAAGTAACTGCTAGAATGGCCTCGTGTGCTAGAGGAAATTGAATTTCCACCCCTTTCTATCCCAACTCCACCCCCAAGGAACGAAACCCTACAAACTTTTCCTCGGTTCAAAATCCCTAATGCAAGAAGATTTGCAAAAAAGGAAATATGAGCACCTGGTTCATTAGTCTCCTGAGCTAAAGACACGTATAAAGGATGATGCAATTATTACCTATTTTCCTGACACTCCTGAGAGAACAGGGTCCTGAGAAAATGCAATCACAGTGACTAGAAGTGACCAATTTAAATAAAATAGTATCATCTGTGACTTCATCTTGGATTGTATCCACTCAGTCAGTTGTGCTAAGTGGGATACTAAGGGGGAAAAAAATCACTCTCAGAGATGTCTCACTTCCACATTTGTTTGCGTTTAATTTTGAAACTATGTATCTGCTATGACTCAGTGTTCCTTAACCTTTGTTAAAAGTCTCTGTGTAACACACATGCTGTTTTAGGTAATTCTGTTGAAGCCTTGGAGGAGAGGCTCTCAGGACGATGTTTGCCATCAACAATAAGAAAGCTACCAGAACTATGGGGGGCGGGCAGGGAGGGTAAGGGAGGTGGGATTAACGGTAGTCAATATCTTTCTGGGGATGGGGAGGGGGAGACACCTCTTATCAACAAGGGTGTCTGAATGATGCATATTTGTATACCTAACCCCTGTTTTAACCCCACAATTTTGAAATCAAAAAATATGTTAAAAAAAGAATAAAAAAATCTTTAAGAGTTGTTGACATGGAAAGATACCTAATAAGCATCATTAGTTAGGAACAAAAGCCCGTTGGATAACAGTATATACAGTATTATTGCATTTATTTAAATAATTGTATATACACACATTTGTATAGATAACATACTGTATCTTCCAAAAAGATGTATGCTATGCAAGATGTATACTATACAATATTAAAATTATAGATATCTACAAGAAAAAGAAAGAAAGCTACCAGAAGATGGCGCTGTAATGCAGACGGGCCCACTTGTCTATCACCTGAAGGAGACAGTAGATGATACACACAACTCTTTGCGAGAGTAAGGTGAGATGATGGGCTTCCTGGTGGGAGTGCTTTACATAGTCGGGGAAGAGCTTGGGTGTCAGAGTCACGCAGATATGGGTGACAACCAGTCTCTGCATTTTATTCTTTGGGGTGACTCCAGTCAAGCAAGTTACTCAGGAGAGTCAGTCTCTTATGGACGTCTCCAAAGAGATTGAATTCTGCTGCAGACAACAACTATACACTCCGAACAAATTCAAATCGACCACCTTCAGTCTCTGGAGAGGAAAAAAACAATAACAAATAAAAGAGATTTTGGAAGGGAAATGAAACTCTCAAGAATCAACAATACATTTCCCATTTTTACAAATTTCACCTGAGAGCAGACAGGGGGGGGAGATTAAAACTCTAGTAGTTACAAAAATGGGTTATTTTTCTGTCCCAAAGAATCCAATAGAGCCAGGGGCAACAGCAGCCATTGGAAACTGAGGAGGAAATCCTAGAAAGCAGAACACCAGAGGAAATAATTCCCCAAACTAAGTCCAAGTCTCTGGGTGACCCCTAAACCATGCATGTGTGGCAAAGGTGAACAGAATTTATAGCTAGCTTACAAGAACTGAGATTTGATCTGTCACTCACCATAAACCAGACAGTGTTTGGTTTTTTCTAATCAAGTTAATTGATCTCTAAAACAAAAATATCCATGCTCTTTGGAAAAATATAACAAAATTTAGAGTCTTTACAACACAATATTCCAAACATTCAGGATATAATTTAAAATCATTCAAAATATACAAAACCAAGAAAATGTAGCTAATTCTCAAGAGAAAATGCAATCGAAAGAGGACGGCGCTAACTGTAACCCAAATGTTGGAATTATTAGGCAACACATTCAAAACAATTATACAAGTAAAGGGAAATAAATTAAAGAAAAATGCAAAGTTTGAAAAGATAAAACATTTATAAAAAATGAAATTTAATGAAAAATAAAATAGAAATTCTGGAACTGAAAAGTGCAATACCAGAAATAGAAAACTCATTAGAAGAATTTAGATTACTGTGGAAGAAGCCAATGAACTTGAATTTTGTTCTTAAAAATATACTAATAAAAAAATAAAAAGACAAGCCATTGGATGAAAACATAGATATATAACGCATATAACACATATTCTACAATATCATAAATGTTGCATATATGTAATCCAGCAAAAGTCTTATCTTCCAAATATACAAAGAATTCTTAAGTTCAGTAAGACAAACAAGCAAGTAAAAATGGGCAAGAACTTTGAACGGAAACTTTGCAAGAGAAGGCTTACAAATGGCCACCAAGTACATAAAATCATGTTCAATTTAATTAATCATCAAGGAAATACTAATTAAAACCACAATGAGATATAGCATCCTTAGGATGGCTAAAATTAAAAAGACTGACGATATCAAATGTAAATAGCAAAGACACCAGAACTTTCACATGTTCCTGGTGGGAATGCAAAATGATGTGAACTCTTTAGAAAGCTGTTTGGCATTTCCTTCTAAAGATCACCATGAGCTGGCAGTATTTCTGTTGTCCAATCTACATTGTCCATTCTGCACTCTACATTCTACAGCTGTTCTCTTCATTTTGGTTCACCCAAGAGAGGTAAAAGCATATGCCCACACAAGACTTGTATACAACTGTTCTTAGTGTATACATTCCCACTAACCCAAAACTGGAAGGGACCCAGGTAAATGAATAAACACATGCAGTAAATGCATATGAAAGAATACCAGTCAGCACCAAAAGCAATGAACTACTTTGTGTCCAACAATAAGCATGAGTATTAAAACCATACTAAGAGAAATAAGCCAGGCACAAGAGCACATACTCCATGATTTCATCATATAAAATTCTAGAAAACAAATGTTACTCCATATTAGCAAAAAGATGGGTGGTTGCCTGGAGTTGCTGGTGGAGGAGGAATGGTCACTAAAGAGGTACGAGGACATTTTTAAGGACAAACTATTCTGTATCTGGATGATGGCAGTGGCTTTAGGATACCTCTTTAAAATCCATCTAATTGAGCACTTTAAATGGGCACATATTATTGTTGTAAGTTATTCCTTAATAATAACATTGATAGCCGGGTTCGGTGGCTCAGCCTGTAATCCCCGCGCCTTGGGAGGCTAAGGTGAGTGGATTGCATGAGCCCACGGGTTCGAGACTCGCCTGGGCAACTTGGTGAGACCTCATCTCTACAATAAATCAGAAAACTAGCCGGGCATGGTAGTGTGCACCTGTAGTTCCAGCTACTTGGAAGGCTGAGGCGGAAGGATCGCCAGATCCCAGCAGGTCGAGGTTACAGTGGCCAGGAGTGGCCACTGCACACCAGTCTGGGTGACAGAGTGAGACTCCAACTCAAAAATAATAATAATAATAACATTGATAACAAACACAAGGGACAAACTATAAGAAATATTTATCACAACAATATAATACAATTTTATATTTCTTACAATTTTAACAGTCCCCACAAGTAAGTATGAGAAGTAGACTCCATAAGCAAATGAAAAAAAAATGTGACATCATTTACAGAACATATGCTATGAATGGCATTTTAAGAAGTACCCTCAGGCCGGGCATGGTGTCTTATCCCTATAATCCCAGAGCCTTAGGAGGCTGAAGTGGGAAGATTCCTTGAGCCCAGAAGTTCAAGGCTGTAGTGGGCTATGATTGTGCCACTGCACTCCAGCTCAGGTGATGGGGCAAGACCCTGTCTCTAAAAAAAAAAAAAAATCGAAAAGAAAAAAAAGTACTCTTTTTCACTCGTAGGTTAAAAAAAAAAGTACAAATAAAAGTGATGGGATACTATATTAAAAGTTCGTTGAACTGGCAAAAATCAAAGGTTGATGGTGGTCGAGGGAGTGGGAGAACCAGTCTCTCACACTACACACGATAATTTGGTGCAGTCTCTCTGAATGACAATTTGGTAACAGCTGTACAAATTGGAAATGCACACAGGTTTTCCCAGCAACTCTGCAGATGAAACATACATTTCAAAATTTACCACACCAGGAATATGCTTTTCAAAACACTCCGTTATAAGTATACAGAGATGTTCATTGAGGCATTGTTGTAACTTCAAAAATTGGAAACGACACGAATGTGAGTCAATAAAAGACCAGATATGTAAAGTATGACACAATGAGTGATGGAATACTATTTTGTCGTTTGGTCATTGTAAAGAATGTGGTTCATCAAACTGTATTAACATGAAAAAATGACTAAATCGTGTTATTAAGTAAAACAAAACCCAAAAACAAGGTCCACAAGATACATATAGTATGACATAATATGGGAAAAGTAAAAGATACATATGTGTATATATATTTGAGGTGTGAGCATATGTATGTACATACAAACATATGATATGGATATAAAAATCCTCAAGCAACGCAAATATACACACACACAAACTGTTCATTGTGGTTATTTTAGCAGAGAGAAGTGAAAATAAGGAAGGTGCTCTTTTTAAGAAATTCACCCTTTTCTGAATCACAAAGCTTTTCTTCCAAATTTTCTAATCATTTGAATATTATTTATTTTACTTTTAATTCATTCGTAATTTATTATTATGAAAGCTGCAGAAGGAGGCAGTACAGACTTTTCATTATTTCTAGTCTTGAGCTCCATATATTTTATTTTATTTGCTTCTGTTTTCTTTTCTTTCTTTCTTTTTCTTTTTTTTTGAGTTGGAGTCTCACTCTGTCACCCAGACTGGAGTGCAGTGTCCACTCCCGGCCACCGCAGCCTCGACCTGCTGGGCTCCGGCGATCCTTCCACCTCAGCCTTCCGAGTAGCCGGAATTACAGGCGCGCGCTACCACGCCCAGTTGATTTTTTGATTTATTGTAGAGATGAGGTCTCGCTGCCCAGGCGGGTCTCGAACCCACGGGCTCAGGCAATCCACTCAGCTCAGCCTCCCAAAGGCGCGGGATTACAGGCTGAGCCACCGAGCCCAGCTTGCTTCTGTTTTCTATAGTGAATCCTCTCTGAGCTTCTGCTGAGACGACATCTCTTCCATCACCTTGGAGCCCCCGTATGCATGTTGTGACTTCCTTCACTCAGTTTCAGTTGTTGTTACTCTGGCAGCCATTTTTAATTACAGGGTTGTATAGATGTTTGTATCTGCTCCATCACTCCTTCCATTCTCATAGTTTTTATGGGTGTATCTTGGCTTTATACCTTTGCTGTCACTTTATTGTGAAGGGATGGGAAGTGAATGCACTTTCTCAATTAATCTTTACCTGGAAGCTGAAGAACTAAGTTCTAAGTCCAGAAGAGTTGGTTGTCACTTGAAATAGGATCGTTACATGGTGGTGAGAGGAGGCATCCAGGAAGAATTATCAAATAGGTTTTTTAAAATAAGAGACTGGAGCACAGAGCGAAAATGTCACTGCATTGGGAAAGTCACTGGAAACCCATGGAAGAACAGTTTATCTGTGCTGATGGGAGTGGAACCCAAGTTTTAAGAATATGGAAGTTAACAATCCATCCATGAGGGGCAACTTTAAGCAATAATCCTTGTCCCTAAAAGTCAACTAATACGCTCTATTCAAAATCTCTCTTCTGGCTAGGTGCAGTGGCTCACGCCTGTAGTCCCAATGCTCTGGGAGCCTGAGGCAGTGGGATAGACTGAGGCCAGGAGTTTGAGGCTGCAGTGAGCTATGATTGTGCCACGGATGACAAGACCCTGTCTCTTAAAAAAACCAACAAACTCTCCTGGCAGGCAGCATGAGAGCTGGAGTGAGCTGGCAGGAGCCATGACAGGACAAGCATTTAGAAAGTTCCTTCCGCTCTTTGAAAGGATGCAGCCAAAACTGTAACCAAAGGGGGCATTATGCTTCTAGAAAAATCTCAGGGAAGGGTATTGCAAGTTGCCGGCTCAGGTGTCAAGGGAAAAGCTGGAGAGGTTCAACCAGTTAGTGTGAAAGTTGGAGATAAATCTCCTAGAACACAGAAGCACCAAAGTAGTTGCCAAGGATTCTTTTTGAGTCAGAGTTTCACTCTATCGCCCAGGCTGGAGTGCTGTGGCACACTCATGGCCACCACAGTCTCGACCTGCTGGGTTGAGGCAATCCTTCCACCTCTGCCTCCTAAGTAACTGGAACTACAGGCATGCGCCACCACACCCAGCTAATATTTTGATTTATTGTAGAAACGAGGTCTCGCCAAGTTGTCCAGGCTGTTCTTTTATTTTTTGAATTGGAGTCTCACTCTGTCACCCAGACTGGAGTGCAGTGGCCGCTCCCAGCCACCGCAGCCTCGCCTGCTGGGCTCTGGCGATCCTTCCGCCTCAGCCTTCCGAGTAGCTGGAATTACAGGCGCGCGCTACCACGCCCGGCTAATTTTTTGATTTATTGTAGAGATGAGGTCTCGCTGCCCAGGTGGGTCTCGAACCCACGGGCTCAGGCATTCCACTCACCTCAGCCTCCCAAAGGCACGGGATTACAAGTTGAGCCACCACCGAACCCGGCTTGCCCAGGCTGTTCTATCTCAAACTCCTGCGCTCAGGCAATCCTCTTGCCTCCGCCTCCCTAAGTGCTGGGATTACAGGCATGAGCCACCGTGCCCAGCCCAATTTCTTATTTAGAGATGGTGACATTCGTGGACAGAATGTAAACTGAAGCAGATCACTGCTGAAATGACATCAGCATGAAACTTCTGAGTCCACTGAGGCTGTGAAATCTTTCATCATGTAAATCATTTTCATGGCTTTCTATTATAATAAACCAATGATATCAAAACTAAAATTTAAAATTAAAAAAACCCCAACACACTCACTTCTGAACACTTTTCTTGAACCATTTCTGAGTAGCTGCCTCTGCCCTTCTTGAGACCTCCCAGATACTGATTTGAAGCTTGTTTTCCTCTTTTTATTTTTACTTGGCCCACAGACAATTGCATTGTGTATCTAAGTCCACCTTTGTCCATGATTACAATAGAATAAACCTATATGATACAGCCCAGGTCCAGCCTAGCTTTGCCTTCCCCGCAACAGTATGACACACCCAAGTTCATCAAGGTGGCACCCAGAGTGAGTACAGGGGTATACACATCAGAGTATCACTGAACTAGAATCTTCTCAAGGGTGGCAGCAGGGTGTTGTCTTTCTTTACACCCCCAAGAACTTAGCAAATTCGATATGCTCTAAGTAAGCAGAATTCAACCGAGTAGAGTATTTTCTGCTTCTGCAGTACTTAAATGCATCAACGACATACTCTTCTCAGCACACTTATAAGGCAGGCAGTTATAAATGCTTCTCATCCTAGATACTAAAAAAGGCAGTGCACACTTTCTCTCATTTGAGGTTATCTCATAATCCTAATTTGTCTTATAGGCAACGGAATTAAATATAACCGTTGCTCCATTTTTTTATGCTGTTTATGGAGTACCCATCAAGAGCTCATCCCTGCTTTATACACTGAGAGTACAGCAGTGGATAAAACGGACAAAATTCCTCCCCTCGTGGAACTTACATTATGTTTGTATATAGGTGATCCACGAAACACCAAAATGGCAGCTTTAAGAAAAAATCAAATTATTTCAAATCTTCTACTTTGAAGGAAAAGGGATTCGTTGATCCTTGGACAGAAACAAATCCGTCAAGTTGTGTCTCCTACCCATTATCACAAATTGTGGGGTTTTCCATACAGAGTTACCACTGCTGGTGACTTGGGACAAGTAGAGACACTGGTGCTACTCACACGGACACCAGAGAAAGATAAATGCCAAAGGAAGACAACTGTGTCAATAAGCTCCATCCTTCAGGGACACTCATAACATGGAGAAGAAAATCAACCCATTCACAGAGGTTGGTGTGGAATGTCTACGTACTAGAACAGAGAGAGCAATGACTTGCTTTGTATTGCTGAGTTCATGACCTGGTCTCCACATGACCCAGTAAGCAATGTAATCTTGGAGTATTGAGAGTGACTCCAGGACCACAGAGAACAAATAGAATTTGTCTTTTGTCCTAAAAAAAGGTTATCTGTTTCAATCTTGTCCTTGCAACCTTACCAAGATTATCGATGATCCAGTGACAGACACATCGACTATATTATACAAATAAATCAGAATTGCCCAACAAGGTAGTGTTTCTCATGCTGCATGGCTCACATGCTTCCTACTTCCCAGAAATGTCCTGATTTAAAGAAAACCAATTACATTTAACCAGAAATAGACTTTTAAAAGAATCTTATTTTTTCCTCCATATTGTTTTAATTTGCGCCAGTCATAATACACCGAGAAACAATGAACTCATAAAATATTGTGACTCTACCAATGACACCAGCTTTTATCTTTACTCTCATTGTGTTTACTTTCAAAAATATGAAACCACAAATCACAAATAATAGAGTTATCTTACGAAAATGAAATGTCACCCTGTTTATTTGGCTTCCAATCATGGCAGAAATAAATAAGGAGATGGAAGAAACGATGAATCAGATCTATACGGTGCAATGCATTCACTTTTCCATTTGTCTTATCATGTCAGCTCATACCCTGCAAAAATGTTGCTGTTAAATCGTAAGGAGGAATATCTGTCAATATAATCTTGGAGGCAACTGCAAACAAACTTAATCAACTGAGAACAAGGGTGACTAATAAACTCCAATGAGAATTAAGAAGCTGTTCAAGAAGCAGAATACATGTTGATGCATTACTTGAAAATATGGGTATAGTTTCCCTGCAAAGCCTATTCATAGCCTGTTCCTTAGATGTCTAGATTTTGGCTTTAGCTCCCAGCAGCTGAGTGACAGTGATCACAGAAGTAGAATGTATCAGTTTCATTACCCATGGCAGAGGGGCAGGCAGGGTTTGGAGAACTGGCATTACATGTTCAGCAGGCAAAAGAACTAGACACAGAAGAAAATTAGAGCAGTTGGGCACATGTTCTCTCATTTCTTTTTGCTTGCTGGTGCATGGCCATCTGCTTCCCATCTATTGGAAATGAATAATCCAATTAGAGTGGAAATTCAGGTGGGGAAGGGAATAACTGTGTATTCCCATGTTTTGTTTTGTTTTTCAGAGACTAGGTCTCTCTATGTTGCCCAATGACCTTGAACTCCTGGGCTCAAGAGATCCTCCCTCCTCAGCTTCCCAAGTAACTGGGACCACAAGTGTACACCATGGCATGGGGCAGAATCATTGTGTGTGTTTATGAGATTGGGATAAAATAAGCTTTCTGCCATCTTAGAATGCTGGAGGATGGGATTCTCTTCTATCATGATTAGGGCATGTCCGCAAGTGTTCAATTATGTTCCCAGACACCTGCATTGGGGCTACAAGGTTTGGGAACTTGTAAAAGAGACCTTGGACTAGTTTACATTTGAGGGACAGATGATGTGATCTCTGAAAGAAAATCAGCAAAATCAAGAAACAAATCTGGCAGAGTGGATGATCCACGAGTTAAAGCAGAATTGACAAGGGAGCAATGATTCCAGGTACAGCATAAGACAGTGACTCCCACCCCGCTATCTATTTCTTCCCCTCCTGGAAAGCATAAGTATACTCTGGGCAGGAAAAGGATGTGGTAGAGAGCAGCCATTCTCTCACTTTAAGGAACAGAAGAATCAACTGGAGCTCTTGTTAAAACGCAGATTCTGATTCAGTAAGTCAAGCGGTAGAGGGAGTGAAGGCAGAGATTCAGTATTTTTCCACCTCCCAGGTGATTCTAATGCTACCAATACACAGTGCAAACTCTGGGGGTCAAAGGTCAAGAAGATTGGCAGGGCACGGTGGCTCAAGCCTGTAATCCCAGGACTTTGGGAGGCTGAGGCGAGCGGATTACCTGAGCCCGTGGGTTTGAGACCAGCCTGGGCAACTTGGCAAGATCTCATCTCTACAACAAATCATAAAATTAGCTAGGCATGGTAGCATGCACCTATAGTTCCAGCTACTTGGAAGGCTGAGGCAGAAGGATCTCCAGAGCCCAACAGGTCAACACTGGGGCAGCCACGAGTGTGCCATTGCACTTCAGCCTGGGTGATGGAGTGAGACTCCAACTCAAAAAAAAAAAAAGATTGCTGGATCACATAGGATATCCTAGCAGTCGACTGTTGAGGACTTCTGGGAAAAGGCTGGTCACAAAAGCAGAAAGGACTTTCCTTGGGCCAGAGGGAAGAAGACCAACTGTGATCACCGATGCCGAGGAGGACCACACTGCCAAGGGCAGTTGGGAGGCATGAAGGACCTTTCGCAGAAGATCTGTAGGAAGCAAAATGGGGTGGAGATCAAGACTCAGTGTTAGAATGACCTGCGTTAGGGTCCATCTTCCTAGCTGTGTACTCTTAGGCAGGCTGTCCCACATCTCTGAGTCTATTCCTTACCTATAAAATGTGGGTAGCAACCATACTTCCTCTCCATGGTTGTTGTGAGGATTAAATGAGACAATGTAGGAACAGTCCTGGTTTCGACTGGCTGCACAGGAAATGCAGGTGTTGGTTATTTTTCTTCTGACTCTCAATTCCATTCCCAACCTTCCTGCCTGAATGCAATCTTACCCACTCCTTGGTCAGTTGGTTTCTGATGAGCCTCTGCTAACTACTTGGAGATATTGGTGGAAGAGAAAGAGGCAAGAGAATGGATAAGCCATTTTCCTTCAGCAGGGGATACGTTAGTGGCACTGAATCTTGGTCCATAAAAGGTATGTAACCTGAAGTCACATTTTGACCTCTCCCTCACTAGCCCTCCCCTAAAAACCCCATGTACGAGGGGGGACCCAAAAATACCCAGAATGTATTTATAACAAATTGTGTATTTATTCTTACATGCTTAAATTTCAGTCACCTTCCAAGTACTCTCCGTTTGCTGTAAGACATTCATTGAGACGCTTTTTCCATTGCTCAAAAACAGTTTTTGAACACGTCAATTGTGATGCCTTTTAGTGTTTCTGCGATTCTTTTGTTGTTGTTTAGTTTTACTTATTCCACATCAACCTGCTGGGGTCAACCTGCTGAGCTCTAGTGATCCTTCTGCCTCATCCTTCCAAGTAGCCAGAACTACAGGCATGCAATATCACGCCTAGCTAATTTTTCGAGATGCCCAGGCTGGTCTCGAACCTCCGGGCTTAAGCAATCCTCCCACCTCGGCCTCCCAAAGTGCTGGGATTACAGGCTTGAGTCACCTTGCTCGACCTGAAAATTTTTAAAAAATAAAGGAAGCTGGAATTTAAGCATCCAAATCATGAGAGTTTCAGGGACAGAGAACAAGAAAACAAAGATGAGAAAATTATTAAAAAATAATATGAAAAAAATTACAGACCTGAAGGGCATGAGTTTCCAGGCTATAAGACTTCCTTGAGTACCTAGATCAATAAATGACGAAACAATTGTATAAACAACATCAAGCCTCATGATCATTAAATTGCAGGAATGCCATTAAAGAGAAGATTCTGAACATTTTCAGGGACAGAATATATCCTATACAAAAGATCAGAGATTATAATGACATTGAACTTCTTAGAAGCAACACTGGGAGCTGAAAAAACAATGGAATAATTCACTTGAAGTTTAAAGGGGAAATAATTTTGGAAATTATTGTAATTTTATATAAATATAATTATTAAAATATTTACCACTTTAAGCATATAACTCAATCACAAACCCAGTATGAGTATAGAGACCACAAATCCAGTATGATGGCTATCTTTTGATGCACAAGAGCTTAGAAATGTTTCCTTCTATTGACCCTTTCTAGAAAGCTACTAGATGTGGTACTCGAATACATCAAGAGAGTAAAAAAAAAGAGAAAGAAATCTGGTATCTAGGGGGAAGTGTATTGTTTTAGTTTGAGTGGTCCAGGGACAGACTCTGAGACTGGGATTTGAGAATGAAGGAAATGAGACAGAGAAGAAAAGGCATAAGGGGCATATTATCCAGCAAGGTACCACTCTGGGCAACCAGATCCCGCTGGGGAGCTTCTGGGAAACCGAGTAGATCATATGGCTCAGAGGTATCCCACTTGAAGGATAAGGAAGTTGGGTTTGCATCCACTTGGCCTATCATTTGTTTAGAGCTGTTTTCAGGGACTCTGATAAGGTTTGGATTATTGTCCCTTCAGATCTCATGTTGAAACGTGACCCCAGTGTTGGAGGTGGGCCTGGTAGAGGTGACTGGGTCATGGGGCAGATCCCTCATGAATGGCTTGGTGCCCTTCTTGGCGGCAATGAGTGAGTTCTCACCCTGTTAGTTCACAAAAGAGTCAGTTGTTTAAAGGAGCCTCCCACCACCTTCTCTGTCGCTTGTTCCTACTTTTGCCATGTGACATGCCTGCTCTCTCTTTACCTTCTGCCATGAGTGGAATCTTCCTGAGGTTTCACCAGAAGCCAAGCAGATGCCAGTGACATGCAGAACAATCAGGCAAAATAAACCACTTTTCTCTACAAATTAGCCAGCCTCAGGTATTCCCTGGTAGCAACACAAAATGGACAAATAGAAGGTATTAATTCCCAGGTGCGTTCAACCTACCTTATGTGAGTGGACAAGGCTGGACCTGGAGGTCAAAGGAAGTCCTAAAGATTAGAAACCTAGGTGCTGGCAGTTAGAAGTCGGACAGATGTGGACACCTGGTACCAGCAGCGACACATATCAAACCCCTCACATTCCATCAGTGAGAACTAGCCATATGGGCCCACCTAGGTGCAAAGGAGACCGGGGCACGTAGAACCATTTCACCCAACAACTCTATCCCATGGACAATGAGGGAGGCGGGGAATGTCAGTCCTTGGTGAACAGCTGTCTTCTGCCACAGCCGATTTCTTCCTTTACCTGTGGAAAGCCACTAACAAGTAGCACTGGGAGGTGTGTGATATCATCCTTGCCTTCAGTTTTCCCCTTCTAAAGGGGCTCTGTTTCATTAGAAGATAGAACTGCCGGGCTCAGTGGCTCAGCCTGTAATCCCGCGCCTTTGGGAGGCTGAGGTGAGTGGATTGCCTCAGCCCGCAGGTTCGAGACCCGCCTGGGCAGCAAGACCTCATCTCTACGATAAATCAAAAAATCAACTGGGCGTGGTAGTGTGCGCCTGTAATTCCGGCTATTCGGAAGGCTGAAGCGGAAGGATCGCCGGAGCCCAGCAGGTTGAGGCTGTGGTGGCCGGGAGTGGCCACTGCACTCCAGTCTGGGCGACAGAGTGAGACTCCAACTCAAAAAAAAAAAAAAAAAGAAAGAAGATAGAACTAATGACATAGCTCTAAGTTTGAGTTACCCTCAAGAATACTTAGTGTACAATGGGAACCCATTCAATACTTAATTCAACAAATATTTATGGAGTCCCTCCTATGCTGTAGACTCTGGAAGTATAATGACAAATAGGACACTTTGTCACCTTCTAAATTCTAAATGCTGGAAACTAATAATTCCAAGTAACTGACACGGGTGCCATACTATATTTAGTTTCATGTGTCAGGACATTTTTTCCAGTGAGGGGCGATTACTAATTATCAGAGCAGTACCTCAGTTTTCAGCAAAATATCTAAAGTCTCCTATGTAGGAAAACTACTCATCTACCAATACCCAGGTGAAATGTCATCTTTGGATGAACCTGCTCCCAGAAATTCCAAATGCAATTACTGACCCCTTTCTAGGTGTTCTATGGTAGTTGGTGTAGACACCCCAAAAACCCAAATTACCTTTAGGAGGGCAGGCCCCTTATAGTACAAGCTTCTTCTGCTAGGTAAGTGTCCTGGAAACCCATCAGTATCAGTATGCCAGCTAGCATTGTTATGAGAGGCTGCGTTCAGTTTCAGTGAAATTTTTTTGGAGATTCTCTCAACACGTTTGCCCATTTTGTGATGGATGATTTACATAAACAACCTGATTACACCTCACTGAGTGTTCAGCAATTTTTAATCAGAATGGCATGAGGTCCATGCCTTACCCTCCCTATTTACCCAGCCTCGTCCTGAGTGGCTTTTTTGGTTGTTGTTTCCCTGGATGAAAAAAATCCTCAAAGGGAAACGTTTTGTCACTGTGGAAGAGGTGAAATAAAAATGACAGAAGCACTAAAAGACATCACAACTGATGAGTTCAAAAACTGTTTTGAACAGCAAAAAAAGTATCTCAGTAGGTGTATTACATCAAGTGGAGAGCACTTTGAAGGTGACTGAAGTTTAAACATGTAAGAATAAATACACAATTTTTTTTTTTGAGTCAGAGTCTCACTCTGTCGCCCAGGCTGGAGTGCAGTGGCACGCTCACAACCACCGCAGCCTCGACCTGCTGTACTCAGGTTATCCTTCTGTCTCAACCTTCCAAGTAGCTGGAAATACAGGCACGTGCTACCATGCCCGGTTATTTTTTTTTTAAATTATTGTAGAGGCGAGGTCTCACCAAGTTGCCCAGGCTGGTCTCAAACCCCTGAGTTCAGGCAACTTTCTTGCCTCAGTCTCCTAAAGAAATTTAATGATAATTGATTATGAATAATGGATGCTAGCTTATGGTGATGATTATATCGGGCACTTTTGGTTTAGCAATCCAGTAGGCAAGTACAGAAAAAACATTCCATATAAGTTAGGAATCTCATGCTGGAGATTCTGGGTCCTTCCCCAGATCTACCATTTGGTAGTGATTTGACCTTGGCAAGCCAGTGAACTCCTCCAGGCTCTTTTTCCTCTTCCATAAAATGCAGAGGACTGTAGTTTATACAGTTGTAACAGAAACTTTAAAAAAAACTGTACATCTTGTTTCACTATGCAAAAACTGCTCACATGTTTTTAGCTCCCATGCTGGGAATTAAACCAAGAAATATCTGACATAATCTGGCTTAACCAGCTTATAGTTGTGTTAGAAATCAACATAAAAAAGACAAATAGTCTGATAGAAAAATCAACAAAGGGAGCAAGCATTTAAGCTTCAGAAGAAGAAATAAAAGGGCCCAAACCACATGAGAAGACACACGATCGTACTCTAAATTTAAAAAATGCAAATCCAAACAATGAAATCTCTTTGTCACTGACTAGATTTGAAAAAAAAGTATAAAATCTAAGTGTCTGTGAAGACAAAAAAAGAAGACGTGTTCAAACGCTGTTGAAGGAAATAAAATCAGCACAAGTAATTTAAAGGAAAACTTAACATAGATGCCAAAGCACCAATGTTTCTTAAAAATCTATACCTTTGGCCAGGTGTGGCGGCTCAAGCCTGTCATCCCAGCACTTTAGGAGGGCGAGGTAAGGGAATTGCCTGAGTCCACGCATTCGAAAACAGCCTGGGCAACCTGGCGAGACCTCATCTCTACAATAAATCAAAAAATTAGCTGGGTGTGGCAGCGCACGCCTGTAGTTCTAGCTACTTGGAAGGCTGAGGCAGAAAGATCGCTTGAGCCCAGCAGGCCGACGCTGGGGTGGCTGTGAGTGTGCCATTGCACTCCAGCCTGGGTCATGGAGTGAGACTCCAACTAAAAAAAAAAAAAAAAAACTATACCTTTGATCCACAATTCCACTGTTTAGAATTTATCCTGTGGAAATACTCAGAAATGAAGTATAAACAAGATCATCCATGGTATTGTTAATAACAAAAACTGCTCATAATTTAAATGCCTCTCCATAAGGGAGGGATAGCTTAAATAATTAATGGTTTTTGCAAACAATGACCAATGATTTAAGCACTCTTTGGACATTAAAAGCAATTCATTATCTCTGTGTATGTGTAGGTGGTGGTAAAGCTAGACTGGCGCTGATCCCAGAATTTTAGTGTCTTAGCACAGTGAAATCTGAATTCTTGCTCATGTTATAGCTCACGGCAAGTGCTCTGGTGCAAAGGGAGGAAGATTCAAGAGGATATGCTCCTTCTAGTCTTGCAACATCCAGGTGAGTAGAGATCTGCCACCTTCAACATCTGCCTTCCATGGTGGTCCTGATCATCAACATCCTGCTGGAAGATAGGAAATGGGGAGAGATTGTGTATGGATGCTTTTATGGACCTGATCTGAAGTGGTGCACATCACTTCCACTCCCATTCTACTGGTAGAACTCACTCGATGGACCATACCTAACTCCTAGGGTGTATTGGAAGTATAGCCTGCTGTGAGCCTATGAAGGATAGGTTTAATGATGATGTTTGATGATGAACACTGACAAGTTCTGCCATGGTGTTTCAATGTCCATCAACTTTGAAAATAGAGTTGGCCGGGCTCAGGGACTCAGCCTATAATTCCAGCACTTTGGGAGGCTGAGGCAAGTGGATTGCCTGAGCTTGCGGGTTCGAGACCAGCCTGGGCAACTTGGCAAGACCTCATCTCTACAACAAATAAAAAAGTAGCTGGGTGTGGTAGCACATGCCTTTAGTTCCAGCTATTTGGAAGGCTGAGGCAGAAGGATCGCCGGAGCCCAGCAGGTCGACGCCGGGGTGACCGTGAGCATGCCACTGCACTCCAACCTGGGTGACAGAGTGAGACTCCAACTCAAGAGCAAAACAAACAACAAACAAACAAAAAAGAAAATAGAGAGCTAAGAGAAAAATGTGATGAACAAAACAGCATGTGCGTGTGTGTGTGTATATATGCATATATGTGTATGAATCCCCATTTTTAGATTTTTAAATATATTTTTAGAAAGGGATATACCAATATGTGTATTCTGTTTTATATGTGAATACTCAGGAAAACAAAAGGCAGTTATTCTGAAGATGGAGAGTAAGGCTGGAGTGAGGAAAGAGGCTTCACTCTTTCAATCTTTCCTTCTTGGTTACATTTTTTAAAAATTATGTATGTATGACTTGTATTTTTAAAAGTGATTTTAAGCCATGGCAAACATAATTGCTCGTAGACATATTACTGCTCTCCATATCTGAATTAGAATTTGACTCTTTGATAAACAGAAGCCATATCCATCAATCTACAGAGAAAGTACATCATAAATAATGAGTGAAGGAACTGTACACATGATAGAAAGGTAAAGGAATTCAACTAAGGGAAGAATCAGTAGGTGTTACAGTTGTCATGGAAGCCTTCTTGAAGAATACAGGGTGTGAATTAGGTCTTGCAGTCTGCCTTAGTTTGGAACAATTAACTTTTTTTTTTTTGAGTTGGAGTCTCACTCTGTCGCCCAGACTGGAGTGCAGTGTCCGCTCCCGGTCACCGCAGCCTCGACCTGCTGGGCTCTGGCAATCCTTCTGCCTCAGCCTTCCAAGTAGCCAGAACTACAGGCACGTGCTACCACACCCGACTAATTTTTTGATTTATTGTAGAGATGAGGTCTCGCCTGCCCAGGCGGGTCTCGAACCCACGGGCTCAGGCAATCCACTCACCTCAGCCTCCCAAAGGCGCGAGATTACAGGCTGAGCCACCGAGCCCAGCTAACAATTAACTTTTTAATGAATACTAGTACACAGTATAGGGCAGCAAGAATATCCACACTTTGAATTTTTTTTTTTTCTTAATCAAAGTCTCACTCTGTCGCCGAGGCTGGAGTGCAGTGGCACACTCGTGACTCACTGCAGACTCGACTTCCCTCACACGAGCCTTCCACTTCAGCCCCTTGAGTAGCTGGGACTATAAGTGCACACTACCACACCCGGCTATTTTTTAAAATTTATTTTTATTTTCTGTAGAGATGAAGTCTTGCTATGTTGTCTAAGCTGGTCTCAAACTCCTAGGCTCAAATAATCCTCCTGCCTCAGCCTTCCAAAGTGCTGGGATTACTGGCATGAGGCACCACACCTGGCCTGAATTTTTTCTTTTTTTTTTTAAGGCAGGGGTAGCGTGCCGTATAACTGGAACCATTTTGTGTTCACCAAATTCAAATGGGTCATTACTTGGTTTCTGTCTTTCACATCCTTTAGAACATTACAGCCCACTCTGTTGTTTTGTTTTATTTTATTTTATTTTTTGGCCCTTGATATGACCAAGATTTTTCATTCTTGTTCTGTTTTCTAGGTACCAGCTCATTTGTTATTTCCCACCATCCCCTGAGTCTCCACGACTTCTTATATGAGACTTTCTGCCTTTATAGCACCGTCTTTCTGAAGTCCATTACCAGGAGAGGGGCTTTGGGACTTCCAGCTTCCCTGTTTTCTCTTGCCTTCAACCCTCCTGCTTGTAATCATGTGAGTAATGCAATTTTACTGATGGAAGTATATTTTCCTTCACTTCAGAAACCTTTGTTTTGTGTACCATAGTTAAAAAAATATGTACAGGGTTATGACTATTGTATTTTATCAGCTAGAGGTAAGGACATTACGTGGGAGGAATGGTGGCTTGTAAAAGATATTACACTGCTTTCTGCTTTTGCTCTATATCCTGCAGGTAAACTGACTGATATTTTAATTTCCTCAGACTCTTTTGAAAGCTCTCTAAATGAATGTTCTGAAGAAAATATATAACTTTGGTTATCATATTTTATGGTTATTACTGTGTACACATTAAATGTGAATTAATGCAATAAAACAGTGCATTTCACATAAAAATACTATGAATTCCACTGCTGCCACTGACATAACACATGTATCAATGTAATTATGGGTTACAAATCTTTGCCAAGAGAGGAAGTAACATTTATTTGATATTCACTTATTGTGAGAATTCAGAACAAGTAAGGCACTTTGATACCACATTTGTTCCTGATCTCTGTTCCCTTTGCTTGACATGCCTTTCAGAAAATGAGAATTTGCTTTAGACTTCCCTTTAATTTGAAAACAGGTGTTGGCACTGGGAACGCTTAGGAAAGACTGGTGCCAGTGACCATGTGCATGCCACTAGAACTAGATGAGTAATTCTCACCATTGAAATTTAAGGAGATTCTGACAACTTCTCCAGAAGCATCAATTTTAACAAAGCATTTTACTGTCTTCGTATTACACTAGATAGTTAAAGTAATATGAACATTACAACATATCGTTAGACGCCAACTACTCTTTACAATAGACACTAACAATTAGTAAATGCATTTATAGACATTCAATTTGGAACTTTGTATGTGTATTAATGCTACTTTAGATGAGCTAGTCAAACTTCATTTTAAAAATGGTACTTATCAGTAAATGAGTTTCATACATTTTGAAGGAAAAAAGCTCAGGCAATATTTAGATTCATAAATGATTGGATCACATTTAAAGAGTATTTTTCAGAGTCAAATCCCAGCTGTGAAAGAATTTCTCCACATCTCCTGTAGCATTTAGGACAAGAAGTGGGTACTCATAAGGACAACCTCTCATTATTTCTTAGGATCCCTAATTCTTTCTTTCTGCCACAGATAGCATGCCCGACCAAAACTTAGCCACTGTAGGCATGAATATGAGAGTATGTATATGAGTATGTCCTACAAGGAAAGGAGTATAATACATTTATGCTACAAGTTGTCTTTCCTAATGACATGTTTGTCTACATAAGTGGTCCCCAGTTCTTTCAGTCTCGTGAACAGCACCCTCTTTTGTGCTCAGGAGCTGGGCAGAACAGATTTGATTTCAAGGAAGATGAAACCTATCCCCTGATCTAGGGATGAGTCAGAGCCTACTTCTGGACAATGTGATATAAGGGGGTATCTTCTGAGAAATAATTTTGCTCTCTAATAAGAGAAGGGTTCCTTGAGGAAAAAGTGCTTTCTGCAACATAAACTCCTGTGTCCTTCCTGTGAATCTGTATCAAATGGAACTCTGGTGCTTTCAACTACTGCCGCCATCTTGAAACTGTTTTAGAAAGGCCAAAAGACATTAACTTAACATCCTGACATTGTTCAGTCCTAAAGCAAACCAGGAAGTGTCTGCCTCAGGGTTTCTTAGGACACAAGAAAAGTACGTGGCTCTTTTTATACACTACTGTTGGTTTAGTTTTTCTAACCATTATTTAAATAAAATTTAAAATTATTTAAGTAGCTATTGGGAGCTTATGGTCATGATTGAAACCAGTCATCTGGGTTGTGTGATAATTTTTCCAGCAGAGTTCAGATGGGTCAGGGATGGGGGAAGTTGGGTTCAACAAGGACTGGGATTGGATCAGGTAAGTGCAATCAAGGGAGAAGGCAACAGGGTGTTTACAAAAAAAGGTGGGTGCCATGTCTACCACCTAGGTGACAGACTCAATAGAAACTCAATCCTCAACCATTACACCATATACCTATTTAACAAAACTATATATGAGACCTGACAGTTCAGTTTGTGAAATCAACCTAGAAAAAGTGCTCCATAACTCATTGCTAAATATCACTGTGGTCACCTTTGAAATACTTACCTTGGGAAGCTATGCACCAAAGCCAGCACCTAGTTCTCCTGTCAAAGCAATTTTGGAACGTTTTTTCTGGAGTGGCCATCAGAGCTGTCGTTGTATTACTTTTGATGTCCTGAATGTGATCCAATGCCTTCCTTTCAATACTTTCTTTATCTTTGGGTAAAGAAAAAAGTCACTGGGGCCATATCGGGTAAGTAGGGAGGGTATTCCAATACAAGTATTTGTTTGCTGGTTAAAAACTCCCTCACAGACAGTGCTGTGTGAGCTGGTGCATTGTCATGTTGTAAGAGCTCCTTCGGGACAATTTTTGCACACCTTTCTCATGCCAAGATTTTCAGTTAAGATTTTCCTAACTGTTTCTCTATCAATGTTTATTTGGTTTGCTATGCTTCTCACAGTAGGCCAACAATTTTGATGCACAATTTGACGAATTTTTCCAATGTTTTCATACGTTCTGCTCATTACTGGTTGTCCTGACCACACTTCATCAGCGATGCTTTCTCCCCCCTCAGAAAAAAACATTTGATTCATTTGTACACTGCCATTTTCTTCATGGCATCAACCCCCTAACCTTGGACTGCCATGTCCCTGATTTCACTTCCACTTTTGCCAAGTGAAATTTAATGTTTGTTCATTGCTCTAATTCAAGCTCCGATGTTCTCACAACAGCATGCAAAAACATGCAACAACAATAATGAACACCCCTCAGCAAGACATCGCCACATATCAACATGAACACAGCTGTGAGACACTGATATGCCAAGGTTATGAAACCTTACTGAGTTGTTCGTACAATGCTGTCAACATAAGCACACAGTGGCAAGTTGATGAACATAATAGTCAGACCTCATATATACCCCTTAAATACTAAAAAAAACAAGAAAAAAGAAAAAAAATCAATGAGCAAACAAACAAAAAGGAGGTGGTTGTAACAAGAAACATGGAATCTAAGCCAGATGAAGAAGAAAGTGGATGTGAGGGCGGTCAAATGAGGTCAGGGAACTCTTGCAGAGGGCATATTGGAAGAAACTCAGGATTGGAAATATAGGAGAGGGTGCTTAGACGCTAGAATGCTTGGAGTTGGACTAAGAAGTGGGGACTTGACTGTTAATGACAGTGCTTGTGTATGACTCTGGAAGTGGTGGCTGAATGAGCCCATGAAAAACACTTTGGAGACAGGGAGGTCAAAGTGCAGCGAGACCAAGTTGACATCAAAGACAATGAGCACACAAGCAAACACACACATAAGCATTCACACAAAAACACACACAGATGAGCTCCCTGAATAGTGGGTAATATATTTAAACATCCATTTCCCATCGTCCCTCACATCCATTTCCCCTCATTCTCTGCCTGTTCTGTGCCCCGTGGAGGTTGATATCTATAAACTGCATTACTTGGGTTCCCTGTGGCTTTGGTGGGGTATGAACCAGAACGTCAAGGGGAGTTGTGTGTCGGAGTATGCATCTCCCTCCCCAGCCCCTGTTGATTGTGGCTCTGGCAGTGACTGAGTGCCAGGGTTCCAGCAAGTGTTCCTCTTTCAGAGCTTGAAGCCATTGCCATGTTCCAATAACATATCACCTTCAACACTGTGCTTTCCATCCTAAGGATGGCAATGGTTTCATGCAAGGTTCTTGATCATTCCTTGCTTGTTCCTTTCACCCAGATCCTTCTCCTGCCAACATTTCCTTCATTCAACGTTTTTCCAATTAAGCTTTTTGAGTGTGGTCCTTATATTCTCCCAGGACCCAGGCTATCTCAGTCAATTTCACAACCTGGTATTTATGGAATAGTTAACAATAGAAGAAAATGATACATTAAGAAAAGTGTCAAATATTTTGATACCTAATATGAAATAATGAGATATTAAACAATACTTTGGATTATAATTAAAATGTAGAGTTTTTATGAATTGGAACTTTAACAATTAAAACCTGACCATTGCCTTGCTAGACTCTGGTGTGGCCACGTGGTCGGACCGTGCTGCTTGGCTTCGGCCGCCTCCTCCACCTTGGAAGGTGCATCTTCTGTCTCTTGCTCTCTCTAATTTACTTCTAAATAAACTATATTTTATAATTTAAAAAACAAAACAAAACAAAAAAACAAACCCCAATCTAAACGCTTCATGTTACAAATAAATTTTTTCAATAGAGAGAGGTTACATGGGAAATTTGGGGGGAATACTGTATCATAGAGATGCAAAATCTTATCCTAATTTATTCAGATGGCCCTTGTGAAATGTGAAAGCTCTCAACCTTCTTATTTTCAAACTAATTTTATCTAGACAAATGAACTGTATTATTTGTAAAGTTGGATTTACAAAATCTAAAATTTTACTCGGGGAAAACACACCGAAACTGTTTATTTTTTTTAAAACTCATCACAATTTCTGTATTGATTGCTCTTTCTCCATTGTGATCATCTATAATTCCTAGGTTCATATTTTAAAATTATCTAAAACTTTCTATAATCTGTCATCACAAAAATAACACTGATTACAGACAATGTTATAAAAGTAATGCCATATCATCATAATTACATGTGATGTTTTTAAAAAATATTTCAAATGTTTTTGTCGTCTCCACTTTATTGTCAGAAGTTTCTTTTATTATTGTTTCTGGTGTTGGCAGTAAATACTAAAATTTACCTTACCACTGGTTAAAAACTCCACTCAAGATTGCTATATCTCTATAGGAGATACCTCTATAAAGATGAAGCGCTGATAGGAATATTCACATATCCAAGGAGACAGAAGAATAAATACCACGAGCCTTATCTCTTCTATTTGTACAAGCAGAATAAAATATTTGACGACAAACATTCTTATTTCCATTTGTCACGCAATGCTTTTAACAATGTATTGCCATCAGCTCATATACCAAGAGGTTGCCATTGATGTAATGTGTCAGGAAGATGCTTTTCTGATGACCTTTAAATACCACAATCCCAAGTGATGATGCAGAATGACTTTCGTTTATCCCAAGACCTTCTTTAAAAAATTCAAGTGCTTTGGGGTATGTCATCAGGCCAGTGATGCAGTGTTATATCTTTTGCAAGATGTTAGAAGAAGCAAAAGCTGTTAAACCTTGAATGTCAATTGTTACCTTTCACTAAGCTATTTTTACCTTGCTTATTTGTAACATTTTCTTCTAAAGAGCACAAGGGACTTTGTGCAAAAGAGGACAAAGGAGCCTGAACACTCCAAGCCATTGAGAGAAGATGGGAAATTTTTTTGGCGGGGAGGAGCGGTGCATCAGTATGAAAGTTTGTGGAAACAAATCATTCCTCTGATAATGACAATGAAGACACATTTTAAACTAGACTGCACCATCTGTCAGGTGCAACATTTCATGGATGAATCTGCAACACTCATTAAACCACACACAGATCAGATTCTTATAGTCCCAACAGGTGACTTTGATATTGAGCCAACTGTCAGTCTATACATGCCACATGAGAGGAGTATATTTTTTTTGTTGCTGTGTAAGTCAGATCACATGAAATAATAAGGAATCATGAGAGTCCATGCTTCTTTCTTCTAAAATTCTCAATTTATTGGCATGTACCTGTAATGATATAGAGAAAATTATTTTCCAGAACTCTTCCCAGGGAAAACATTGTGTGAATTTTTAAAAGAGTATTCATTAAATCACTGAAGGTTGAGAGAAAACCTATACTGCCAAAGATGCAATATATAGTCAAGAAACGTTATCTAGGAAGTGGGGAAGGAGCATTTGGATTGTGGAGCACTGTGCTCAGTGGGGCACACACATACTGGAGCAGATCAGAATTTTCCTGCTCAATAGGAAAGACTCTAACATCTGCTGTGGTTTGAATGTGTCCTCTCCAAAATTTAGGTGTTGCCAGGTTGATTGCATTAAGGGGTGGAGCCTTTAAGCGGTGATTAGGCCATGAGGGCTCCTTCCTCATGAATGGGATTTATGGCCTTATAAGAAAGGTTTCATGTAACATTCCGTTCAACTGCTTACCTCCATGTAAGGATAAAGTGTTTCTCCTCTCCAGAAAAATGCAACATCAAGGCATCACCTTGAAAGTCGAGAGCTGTGCAGCCCTCACCAAACCGGCCAGAATCTCGATCCTGAACTTCCTAACCTCCAGAACTGTGGGAAAATAAATTCCTATTGTTTATGATACCCAGTCTTGGATATTTTTGTTAAAGCAGCACAAAATGGACCAAGACAGCAGTGTTTAAAAGACAATGCAGGAAACAAGAAGGGACCATGAAAAACAGCTGTTTTAGTGGGGTCTATGGAGACCATGAGTCATGTGATGCAAACGTAATTGTAATGTGCAACAGAAACCTTCTCCTTCTTCCCTATTAAATCAACAAGATATTTGACACCACTTTAATAATTTTGGTGTGACAGGATCATCCAAGGGGAATGCAAAAAATAGTGGATGCAACGCAAAAGCATGGGCATTTCAACATTTGAAATCTGTTTAGATAAAGAAGAGACTTACTTCTTCAAGGACTTTGTCTTTGCTTCCTGTGCTAAGTTAAAAGCATTTACTTCCTTCTCTTTCCATGATGGAACAATGGAATATGTCTTCAACCCTTTTATATTTGGAAAGCAAAAGGAGAACATTTGCCTCTGGAAGAACACTGTCCTATTTTTAAAATGTACAACAGAGGCTCTGGTCTCCCAGTTCTGAAGAACCTAATTCTCCAGGCTTTGAAATGCAATCTTTCTAGTGGTCCTACCTATCCCAATTTGTTGTTTTAAAAACGACCTCAAAAGAGCCAAGAAACATCTAGTTTCTCCTTGGGGGTGTAGAAATCTGGAAAGAGCTATGCTTCCAAGCTTACAAAAACAACAATGAAAAAATCACCTGCAAGTTCATACTATTTCTTGAATGGCTCAGAAAGCCGATGTTGCTGAAAACTGACCATCTGAAATATATGGAGAGATGCAGGCCAGTTGGGAGAGATGGGGTGTGAGTACTTGCTTATCTGGGGCAGATGCAGCCGGACACTGGCAAGAAGACACGAGCTAGAATAGTCAATACATTGGTAGAGACTGAGCAGGGGTTGGTGGGAGATTGTGGAACCCGATGAAATGAAGATACAGTAGTCTTCCTTTGTCCACAGGGAATGTATTCCAATGCCTCTAGTGGACTCCTAACACCAGAGATAGCACTGAACCTTACATAATCTATGTTTTCCTATATAGACATACCTATGATAAAGTTTAATTTATAAATTAGGCACAGTTGTAATCGCCAACAACTAATGAAAAAAATTGAACAATGATAACACCGTACCATAATAAGAGTTTTGTGAATGTGGTCTCTCTCTCTCAATATATTTTCAGATCATGGGTGAATACTAGTAAGTGAAAATAAAGAAAGTGAAACCATGGATAAGGGAGGACTATTGTATAAGGGAGTTCATCCTCTCTTTCTTGCAAACTTGTCTCCACAGACCAAAAAAAAAAAAAAAAAATTGATGAGAATCTCTAGAAGGCATGCCTAATGGTGAAAATCTGGGAAAGGAATAAGCAACCACTGAATGAAGAAGAGCATATTCAACTTGAAATTTCTCCCCACATCTCCTTCATGGAGAAAAAAAGTCATAATCTATCAAGTGAATGATTACCAACACTCTTACCCTGAGGGTAATGGTGAAAACCCATTTTATCCTAAGAAGGGAACAAAAAATAAAACTTTCTACACTTGGAGAAAGATCAGGAATATATGCTGAATCTGGAACTACAGGTGAGGGATGGAGAGGAATATTAAGAAGGTTATATCTGAGACCAGCAGACACAGCACCTGTCTAAGACTTAGAGTGAACCAGTACACCAAGCTAACAAGCACTAATTTTAAAAGTAACAATAGGTCTGGTGTGGTGGCTCAAGTCTATAATCCCAGGACTTTGGGAAACCGAGGCAAGAGAATTGCCTGAGACCAGGGGTTCAAGACCAGCCTAGGCAACTTGGCAAGACCTCATCTCTACAATAAATCAAAGGAAAAAAAAATCAGCCCAGCTGAGGTGGAAGGATTACCTGAGCCCAGCAGTTCGAGGCTGTGGTGGCCGTGAGCATGCCACTGCACTCCAGCCTGGGCGACAGAGTGAGACTCCAACTCAAAAAAGAAAAGAAAAGAAAAGTAATGATAGAAGACTGCTAGAATATTTGGAAGACTTTGGAGACAGACAGTATCTGAGGCACAGTGCAAAGGGGAGATCTAAAGCTGAGGATGAAGCAGACATTAAGTAAAACCCCTGGAAAGCCAGCTCCCACTCAAAACTCAAGGTATCATCAGAAGAATTTGTGGTTTATAGAACACTGAGGGCAATTATAGCAATGACAATCCTGAAATAATTCCAACTCCTGGCTGGATTAATTTAAACATGCACACTGAAGGACTGGCGGGACAGAAATAAAAAATGCCTAGCAAAAGAAAAGGTATGGCCATTTGTAGACATAAAAATGATTTACCTTAGATTCAACTGTCCTTTACAAGATGCCCCATTTTCAACAAAATTTATGAGACATAAAAAATGGCAAGGCAAAACAACACACTTCCAAAAGTCAATAATCAACAAAATTAGGTCCAGATATGATACTGATGTTGGTTCTAGGAGTTAAGTTAAAATGTCGATTAATATGTGAAAGACTAATGGAACAGGAGCAAGACATGTATAATCAGACGGGAAATTTGAACAGAGATTCAAAAACTAAAGAAATAAACAGAAGCACTAGATATGAAAAACACAGTAACAGATGAAGAATGACCTCAATAGACTCAAAGGTAGACCTGACATAGACCAGGAAAGAATCAATAAAGTGGAAGAAAGTCATTAGAAATTATGCAAATCGAAACTGAAAAAAGATGTGAAAATAAAAATAGAATGGAACATTCAAGAAGTATGGACTGATAGCCATCAGTCCAATAATTCAATAAAGATAAGATAGAGAAAAATGGATCAAAAGAAATATTTGGGGGAAAAAAGTATGGCTTAGAGTCTTTCAGAATTAATTACTGATACTAAACCGCAGATTGAAAAGATCTGTTCTCTATACCAACCAATAAATATCACAAAAACTCACATATGAATATTAGTCAAGCTGCTGAAGACAAAAGACAAAGAGAAGATCTTAAAGCAGCCAAAAGAAAAAACCTTTATATCTGCAGAAACACAGATGTGAAGTAGAGCCATCTTCTTTCCAAAAACCAACCCAGCTAGATGATAATGAAGGGACATTTTATGGTGCTCATAGAATGATTTGCTTGTAAAAAAAAAAAAAAAAATTCAGCCAGAATCTAATCTATATCCAAGTGAAAATAGTTTTTTTCAAAAGTAAAATAGGGAAAAAAAATGCAGGAAAAATGCTTTCTCAGAAAAATACTGAGGAAATTCATTCCAAGAAACCCTACACTAAAAGAAAATTCTGCAGGCAAAAGGATTATGAATATGAATATGAAACCGAAACAAAAAATAGCGTTAGAAATGGAATAAACAAAAGTTAATACATTTTCAATGGCTCTAAAATATAACCAATTGTTTTGAGCAATGATAGTAATGTATTCTGTGTTTATCATAAAAGCAAATGTAAGCTGTATGTGACCAATGGCACAAAGTTTGGAAGAAAGAAATTGGGAATCTACTGTTTAATATTCGTAAAGTCCTTAAACTAAACATTAAGTAGGGTAACAGAATTGGGCCATAAATCCCAATTAAAATTATATTTTGTAAGTCCTATACCAACCCCTAAAAATGTAAGAAGTAACTAATAAGTTAAGAATTGAGGTAAAATAGAATAATAAACACACAATATTCTGCAACAAGAAGGCAGAAAAACATGGGGTGGGGAGAGGGATAGGGAAGGATGAAACGAACACATAGAACAAATCCATAACAGGTACCATAGGACAGATTTCAAACAGATTAAATCAGTGATTATATTAAATGTGAATGGTGTAAACATCCATATTAAATAAAGGAGGTCGTCAGATTGGGTATAAAAGCAAATTCCAGCCGGGCTCTGTGGCTCTGTGTGCCATCCCAGCACTTTGGGAGGCCGAGGTGAATGGACTGCCTGAGCCTGTGAGTTCGAGAACAGCTGGGGAAACTTGGCAAGACTTCATCTCTACAATAAAGCAAAAAAATTAGCTTGGTGTGGTAGCATATGCCTGCAGTTCTGGCTACTTGGAAGGCTGAGGCAGAAGGAGCACCTAAGCCCAGCAGGTTGACGCTGGGGTGGCTGTGAGTGTGCCACTGCACTCCAGCCTGGGCAATGGAGTGAGACTCCAACTCAAAAACAAACAAACAAACAAAAAAGCAAGTTCCAACTGCATACTGTCTACAAAATATCCACTTCAAATATAAAAATAAAGATAGGTAAAATGTAAAAGGATAGGAAAAAATATACCATGCAAACTCTAATGAAAAGAAAAATGAAGTGGCTATATTAATATCAAAGTAGATTTCAGATCAAGGAAGATGATCAAACATAGCGTGTGTGTGCGTGCGTGTGTGTATGTGTGATGTTGATATTTTCCGTGCTTTTGATACACTTTACTTTGGATATTTCCTGCAGCATTGGCTTTGCAATAAGAATGATGATTATTTGCTGGCATACAAAGTTTAAAACACACAAAAATTTTTAAATAAAAAGCAAAATGATGAAAAATAAAAACTAATGAAACAATCAATATTCATACTTTTCAATGTCTATATAAAGTGTGAATGTTGGGGAAAAAAAAGAATAGACCTCCGGATTCCAAGATAGAGACAGAGGCGGTTGGAGTGCGTGAGCCTCCACATAAAAGAGAGGGTGCAGAGACGAATGTTCATGCTGGGGTGTCGGCAAACCGGTGTGCGAATGTCTGATTGAGTAGAGGCGTGGGAGAGAGCGGCCTGACCCCCTTCTTAGGCAGCTGCCCTGCGCACTGGCTGGGACCCCAGCCGCTCCAGGGCCCAGAGGTAGGCTCCATCTCTGTAGCACTACCCTGGGGAAAGAAGGGAATAAAAAGCGAGGATCGCCCGCTGCCAGCGCCACTTGCCACTGCAGCCTGAGGCACCAGAGTGGCCACTGGCAGTGGGAACTGCAAAAAAATACACCAGGGAAACCCTTCCCAAGTCCCAGGCGAGAAGACCCAGGCACTCCATCTCCTAGCCCAAGCATGTAGAGTCCGCAGGTGCAACTGAAGAACCCAGCGCCAGCTCACAGCCGATGAGAGGTGTTGAGCTCTAAATTGGCCCAGCACCCTTTTCCCAGTGATTCTGAAGACATGTGATTCAGGTGGCCATGTCCTGATCAGCCCACTGGGAGAGGGCTGAACATAGGCGGATCAGCTGGGAGCACTTGTAGCTTCTCCCCAACCACACCGGGTGAACAGGGGGACAGATTTAGAAGTCGGAAACCCCTCCCCTCTAAGATTCCTCCCCTCTGAAACCTTTTCTATGCCATGAGCGAAGAGAAGCAGTGTTTGGGTCACATCTGAAAGAATAAGTTCGGATGGTAAATAGGGAATATGCAGTAAGAACCCTGCAGTCGCAGAACCCGTCACAAGGAGACCTCTCAAGAGACATACTAAAGCTGAGAACTCTTTATCAACTTTTTTGTTGTTGTTTTATTTTGTTTTGGGGGGGAGGGATATTGGTTTGTTTATCTTGTTTGGTTGCTTTGTTGGTTGGTTTTCTCTTTTCTTTCCTTCTATTTCTTTCTTTGTTCTTTTTCTGTTTTTTAATGTTTTCTGTTACTATTTTTCTTTCCTCTCTTTCTCTCTTTATCCTCCTTTCTCTTTTTTCTCTCTTTTCCATTTTATACCCTGCCTTGGACTCAGGAGTTATGCAAACATACACTGTAAGATCATATTGTGCAGAGACACAGTGAATCCAAGCTGGCGCATTCACCAGATAACAAATATTATACCTTGCCAATAGGTTCAAAAACCTTGCAGCCCCCCACCCCCACCCCTTGGTAAGTGCTCAAAACTGTGAAGAGATAGCACAACACCCTGCCCTCAGCCCAACTTCATAATCGAACAAACCCGGAGTCCCACCTCAAGGAAGGACAAAAGGTAGAGCAAATATCAGAAGTGACTGCTTCTCCATTTTCCACTGAGCAACAGAATTAAAGAGAAAGATGAGAGAACTGCTACAAATGAAGAAAAACCAATGAAAACCTGCTGGTAACCGCCAGAGCCTCAGCAAAGAGTCAGTGCTAGAAAGAACAGCTACTGGGACACAAACAATGGCTATCTCCAAGAATGACAGTAGCCAGAAGGTACATATGGAGATCAGAGAATTGGATAAAATGAACAAAAATCAAGAAATGCAAAGGCTAAAACTAAATGAAATTGCAACAGAGGTAGACTCAAGAAAGCATATTTAGAAATAACAGAAATAAAGAACTCCATCCAATAAATAAATAAAAACTGACAAGCAGCTGGGCTCGGTGGCTCAGCCTGTAATCACGTGCCTTTGGGAGGCTGAGGTGAATGGATTGCCTGAGCCTGTGGGTTCGAGACCCGCCTGGGCAGCGAGACCTCATCTCTACAGTAAACCAAAATATCAGCTGGGCGTGGTAGTGCATGCCTGTAATTCTGGCTACTTGGAAGGCTGAGGCAGAAGGATTGCCGAAGCCCAGCAGGTCCAAGGCTGCCGTGGCCGGGAGCGGCCACTGCACTCCAGTCTGGGTGACAGAGTGAGACTCCAACTCAAAAAACAAAACAAAACAAAAAAAAGCTGACAAGCATGGGAAGCAGAAGTGACCAAGGAGAAGAAAGAATCTCAGAGCTGGAAGACCAAAATATGGAATTAACTCAATCTATTAAAAATATAGAAAAAAAAGTAAGAAGAAAGAGGAAACTCTCAAAGAGTTGTGCAGTTTTATCAAGAAACCAAACCTATGTCTGATTGGAATACCTGAAATATAAAGAGAAATGGAAAACACTTTGGAATGCACATTCCATGTGGTCATTGAAGAAAACGTCCCTCATCTGGTCAGAGAGACTACACAAACACAAAAGATCCAGAGAACCCCTGCAAGACATGTTATGAGAATACCAGTCCCTACACATAGTAACTCACCTACCCAAAGTAGGTATAAAAGAAAGAATCCTAAAGGCAGCAAGGGATAAACATCAGACTGTCTACTGGGGGAGACCAATCAGAATTACTGCAGACTTATCTGCAAAAACACCATAGGCCAGAAGGAATTAGACCCCAATCTTCAATGTTTTCAAAGATAAACAATTTCAACCAAGAATTTCCTACTCAGCCAAGCTAAGATTCATCAGAGTGATGGAGAATTAAAATCCTTCCCAGACATCCAATCCCTAAGAGAATATGCTGCTTTGAGACCAGCTCTACAGGAGATGCTTAAAAAGGTGCAGTGCACAGAAGAAAAAAGAAACAAAAGCAAGACCATATACTTCACAAGATCAGAAGCAGCAGAACACTCAGCATACCCACAAAAATAAAAACACATGTGAACACAAAGGCTAAGTGAAAACAAGAAGTCTTATAAGAGCATTATGTCATGGACAAACTCTCACATTTCAATAATCAGTCTGAATGTGAAGGGACAAAATACATCACTGAAAAGACATAGAATGGCAAACTGGATAAAAACACATTTACTCAGTAATTCACCCAGTAATTTGCTGCCTCCAGAAAATTTATCTCACCACAAATGATGCCCACAGACTCAAAGTTTGAGGATAGAAAACAAATTTTCAGGTGAACAGATAACAAAAGAAGGCAGGAGTTGTGATCTGTTCTTAAAATCAGAAAGAACTAACTTTAAACTATCAAACATGTAAAAAGATACAAAAGTACACTACATAATGATAAAAGTTTCAACCCATCAACAAGAATATTCATCCTAAACATATATGCAGCCAACATAGAGCACAGTTTTTATAAAGCAGTTACTAAGTAAACTAAAAAAAGATATTTACTCTAACACTATCAAAACTGGAGTCAAATACCCCACTCACAACCTTAGATAGATCAGTGAGGCAAAAAAAATCAACAAAGATATCTGGAACCTCAACTTGATACCTGACCAAATGGACTTAGTAGATACCTATAGAACACTCCACCAAACAACCACAGAATATACATACTACTCATCACCATATGGAACATACTCCAAGATTGACCATATCCTAGGCCATTATTCAAGCATAAACAAATTTCACAAGATTGAAATTCGGCCATGCACCTTCTCAGACCACAGTGGAATAAAAATAATTATCACCACCAACAACATTCCCCCCAAACCTACAAAGACATGGACACTAAACAACATGATGTTGAACAACTCCTGGGTAAACACAGAAATCAAAATGGAAATTAAAAGATTCCTGGAAACAAATGAAAATGAAGAAACATTTTACCGAAACCTCTGGGATGCCATGAAATAAGTACTGAGAGGGGAATTTATAACTCTATGAACAAACATCAAGAAAATAGAAAAAGAATAAGTTGACAACCTAACAAATCGCCTAAGGGAGTTGGAAAAGTAAGACCACTAAAACCCTGACTTCAGCAGAAAAATACAGATCACCAAAGTAAAAACTGAAATACAGGACATAGAAGACAAAAATATCAAGGAAAAAAATCAGTGAAACAAAAAGCTGGTTCTTTGAAAGGATAAAAAAGATTGATGAACCCGTAGCTAGAATGACCAAGAAAAACCCCAAATAAACAGTGAGCAAAAAATCAAGTCCCAAATGACCCTGAAGAAATACAAATGATTATCAGACATTAATATGCACAACTGTATGAAAACAAACTCAATAACCTAAAGGAAATGAAGAACTTTCTGACATCCCACAACCTCCCAAGGTTGAAAGGAGAAGAAACCGAGATCCTAAATAGACTAACAACAACCCAGGAAATTGACTCTGTCATAAGAAAACTACCTACTAAAAAAAAAAACACTGGGGTAGACAGATTTCTAGTGGAATTCTACAAAACATACAAGGAGGAGCTGATACCAATCCTATTGAAAGTATTCCAGGTAATTGAGAAAGACAGAACTCTCCCCAAGTCATTTTATGAAGGTAATATCACACTAATACACAAATAGGGAAAAGACCCAACAAAGAAAGAGAACTACATGCCAATATCCCTGATGAACAGAGATGCAAAAATTTTCAATTCTAGCAAATTGGATCCAAGAACACATCTCAAAAATCATCCACCGAGACCAAGTAGGCTTCATCCCCAGGATGCAGGACTAGTTCAACACCTACAAGACCATAAATACTATGAATTACCTCAACAGATGTAAAAACAAGAACCACATTATTATATCATTAGACATGGAAAAGCTTTCAATAAAATCCAGCATCCCTTCTTGATACAAACCCTTGAACACCTAGGCATAGATGGAATATACTTCAAAATAGTAAGAGCCATCTACAAGAAACCCACAGCCAAAATACTGCTAAACAGACAGAAATTGGAACCATTTCCCCTGAAAACTGGGACAAGACAAGACTGCCCACTCTCACCCCTCCTGTTCACATAGTGTTGGAATCACATAGCTAGAGCAATCAGACAAGAGAAGTAGATCAAGGATACCCAAGTAGGAAAAGAATTCAAGTTATCCCTCATTGCTGACAATATGATCCTATACCTCGAAAATCCAAGAGAATCTGTCAAAAAATTCCTTGCACTGATAAAGAACTTTGACAAAGTCTCAGGGTATGAAAGCAACATGCAAAAGACAGTTACATTCTTAGACAACAAACAGAGAACCAAATAAAAAGCACAATTCTATTCACAATAGCCACAAACAAAATGAAATACCTTGGCATACTCCTAGCCAGAGAAGTACAAGACCTTTACAATGAAAACTACAAAACATTGCTCAAAGAAGTCAGTGATGACACAAACAAATGGAAAAATATTCCATGCTCATGGATTGAAAGAATCAACATTTTAAAGATGCCCACCCTACCAAAAGCAATGTACAGATTCAACCCTGTACCCATTTAATTACTAATGTCATTCTTCTCAGACCTGGAAACAATACAAAAATTCATCTGGAAACATTAATGACCACCAATAGCCAAAACAATTCTTGATAAAAGAAACAAAGCAAGAGGTATCACACTTCCAGTCTTCAAACTTTATTATAAGGCTACAATAATCATGACAACCTTGTATTGGGACAATAACAGGCATATAGGCCAATAGAACAGGATAGAGATTCTGGATACAAAACCTCAATTTCCCAATGAACTCATCTTCAACAAAGCCTCCACCAACAACCACTGGGGAGAGGAGAACCTATTCAGTAAATGGTGCTGGGAAAAATGACTGACCACATGCAGAAGAATGAAATAGGACCCCTACCTATCACCATACACAAAAATCAACTCCAAATGGATCAAAGTCCTAAATGTAAAACCCCAAACTTTAAGAATCTTAGAAAATGCTGGAGACATTCTTACGGAATTCAGAATGGGGAATCATTTCCTGATCAAAACCACAAATGCCCATGCCATAAGAGATAAGATAGACAAGTGGGACCTCATCAAACTGAAAAGCTTCGGCAAAGCAAAAGAAACTATCAAGAGAGCAGAGAAACAGCCCACAGAATGGGAAAAGATATTTACCAACTCCATATCTGACAAAGGCCTAACATCCAGGATCTACAAGGAACTCAAATGTACTGAAAGGAAAAAACCAAACAATCCCATTAAAAAGTGGGAAAAATACATGAATAGACACTTCCCAAAAAAAAGACAAGCAGTCAACAGACACATTAAAAAATGCTCAGCCTCACTAATCATCAGAGAAATGCAAATCAAAACCACATTGAGATATAATCTCAGTCCAATAAGAATGGCCATCATTAATAAAACAAAAGCAACAGATGGTGGTGGGATACAGAAGAAAGGAAATTCTTCTATACGGCTGGTGGGAATGCAAACTAGTTCAACCTGTATGGAAAACAGTGTTGTCACACTTCCTAAAAGAACTATACATTGACCTTCCATATGATCCAGCAATCTCCCTTCTGGGAATATAACCAGAGGAACTTAAATCACTCTACAAAAAAGATATCTGCACATGTATGTTTACTGCAGCACTATTTACAATAGCAAAAACATGGAACCAATCATGCTACCCACTGAAACTGGACTAGAGTTTTAAAATGTGGTACATGAACACGATGGAATAAAGAAGAATAAAATCACGGGCTTTGCAGCAACTTGGATGGATTTAGAGTCTATCATACTCAGTGAATTATCACAGAAGCAAAGAACTGAGTACCACAGTTTTCACTCATAAACGGACCCCGAACATTTACCATAATACTATAAGAAAGTGATTGGCAGCCAGAAACTGCTGGGGGGAGGGGCACATAACATGAATAAGGATACCTAATCTCAAGCCAGGCAAAGTGGAGACCAAAAGGAGGCCCAAACTTTACCTGTATGATGATCACTTGTATACCTAATCCTGAATTGTACCCTACATCTTAAAAAATTAATTGGTAATTTTATGAATTATATATATATATAAAACTCTATTCCTATCATGTGCAATCACGATTACTATATTTTAGAGGAAAACTTAAAATGTTATTTTGAATTCATTTAAAATAATGGAGTCTTACTGTAAAAATCTTGAAAAGAAATAATAATTGTGCACACTTACCAAGACAAAATTCAAGCTTAAGACAACACAAAATTTGTGTGAAAAAAAGAATAGAAATACATATACCTATAATATATAAACTCTATTACTCTCCTCTTAGTAATTAATTAAACAAGTAGACAGACAATAAGGAAATAGAAGAGCTAAATAATACTACAAACTAACTTGATCTAATTGATATTTATGGAACACTCAGTCAACAATGGAAGAATGCATATTCTTTTTAAATAAAAAAAGAATATTGAAATATTAATCAATGTATGAAATATTAATCAATGTAGACTACATTCTATTATAAACAAGCCTTAAGATATTGAAAAGAGTAAAAATCATACAAAATCAAGGTCTTGGACAGTAAGTAAATTAAACTAGGAATCAATGACAGAAAGAGATCTGGATTATCTTCAAATAAAGACCATTCTTAATAAACCATAGATCAAAGAGGACATTTCAAGAAAAACTAAAAATATCTTTAACTCGAAAATAAAAATTAAACATATCAAATTTTGTTGCATTAAGCTAAGTAGTATATAGAGATATTTATAGTAAATTCTTATCTTAAAAAAGAATAAAAGTCACAAATAAGTACTCTAAGTTTCCTAAAAGAAAATCAAATTAGATTCAAAACAAGGAAAAGTAAAGAAATTAAAAAGATAAGAGCAGAAATCAGTGAAATTGAAGATAGAAAAACAATAGAGAAAATCAACAAAACTAAAAGATAATTCTCAAAAAGAAATCAATAAAATTAGTAAACTTTTTTAGGTCACTCAATAAACAAAGAACAAAAAGAATTACTAATATCAAAAATGAAAGATGGGGATATATATAGATGTCACATAGGCATTAAAAGAATATTAGAGATATGTTCATAAGTTTAAAAACTTAGATGAAATGAATCAATTCCTTAAAAAATCAAAAATGTGAACTTTGCTAAAGAATACATAGATTACTAGAATAACCTATATCTATCAAAAAGTTAAATTCATAGTTTGAAAACTTCCAACAAAGAAAAACAGCCTAGATGATTTCATAGGCAAGTTCTATCAAATCGTTAAGAAATAAATGATACAGATTCTACAAAATCCTTTCCCAAAAAACAGTAGAAGAAGGAACATCTTTAAACCTATCTTATAGGATCAGCATACCCTGATACTAGACAAAGTAAAACTACACAAAGTCATTACAAAAAAAGAAAACGAATGAACAATATCCCTCATGAAAAAAATACAAATATTCTCAGCAAAATATTAGTCAATCAAATCCAACAATATTTAAAAAGGATAATATATGATGAACAGGTGAGTTTATCCCAGGAATACAAGGCTGCTTCCACATGCAAAAATCAATTAATGTAATTTACCATATTAATAGACTAAACAAGAAAATGCAAATGATTATCTCAAAAGATGCAGAGACAGCATTTGATGAATTTCAACATTAACTTAGAATAAAAACTCTCAACAAATTTGGAATAGAACTCCCACAAGCAGATGAAAGACAACTATACAAAACCTGCACCTAATATCATTCAGTGAAAAACTGAATTCTTTCTCCCTAACATGAGTAAAAAGTCAAGGATATTCTGTTTTCCCACTTTAATTTAACATCTTACTAGAAGACCTAGCTAGTGTAATAAGGTGAAAAAGAAATAGAATGACCTTTTAATCCACAGTCATGATATATCTCTCCATGTATTCTGGTCTTCTTTAATTCATTAGTGTTTTCCATTTTTAGCTTAAATATTCTGCATATTTTTTAAGATGATAGCTACAATATTGTTAAAATGTCAATTCTACCAAAATCGATCTATAGATTCTAGAGATCCAGTCTAAACCTAGCAGTTTCTTCCTTTCTTTCTTTCTTTCTTTCTTTCTTTCTTTCTTTCTTTCTTTCTTTCTTTCTTTCTTTCTTTTTGTAGCTATTAAGACATCTATTCTAAAATTTGTGTGGAAACATGGCAAAGAAAGTAGAATAGCCAAAATAGTTCTGGAAAGAACAAATTTGGAGGACTCATACTATCTGAGTTCAAGACTTCCTAAAAAATCTACAGTAATCAACATCCATTGGGATTGGCAGGGATAGATACAAGATCAGTATAACAGAATAGAGAACCCAGAAACAAATCCACACAAATATAGTCAACTTATTTTTTTTTATAAAAGAGCAAAGAAAATTCAATGGAAAGAAAATATAATCTTTTCAGCAAGTATTACTAGAACAATTGGATATACATGTGCAAATAAATGAACCTCTACTCATACCTCATATCTTATTAAACACTAAATCCATGAGGATCATAAACCTAAATCTAAAATGTGAAACTATAAAAATTTATCAAAGAAAACATTTTAAAAGGTTGTGACATTGACTTAGGTATAATGTTCCTTAGATACAGTACTAAAAGCATGGGTCAAAAAAAATAGGCTGTACTTTTCAAAATTCAAAATGTTTTGATTAGTCAAAGGTAGTATTAAGAGAATGAAGAGACAAGCCATTGACAAGAAAAAAATATATTTGCAAACTAGACCAGACATCTGACAAAGAACTTGCATCTAGAGTATAGTTTTTAAAATGCTTACAGAACTCAATAATAAGAAATCAACAACCCATTTAACAGATGAAAGATTTGAACAGACCTTAGCAAAGAGGATATACAAATGGCACATAAACACCTGAAAAGATGCTCAATATCATTGTTAGGGAAATGCAAGCTAAAACCACAATGAGATATATATCTACTAGAATAACTAGAATTCAGAAAAAACAATACTAAGTGCTGAAGAATATACAGAGCAACTCTAACTCTGATACACTGCTGGTGAGAAAGCAAAATGGCATAGTCATTTTGAACAACAGTGTGGCAATTTCTTTAAAAACTAAACATATGCTGGGCACAGTGACTCACACCTGTAATCCCAGCATTTTGGGAGGCAGACGCAAGAATATTGCCTGTGTCCAGGGGTTCGAGACCAGCCTGGGCAACTTGGCAAGACTTTGTCTCTACAATAAATAAAAAAAATTAGTGAGGCAGAGTGGCACACACCTGTGGTTCCAGCTACCTGAGAGGCTGAGGTGGAAAGAGGAGGATCACCTGAGCCCAGCAAGGCAAGGCTGTGGTGGCCGTGAGCATGCCATTGTACTCCATCCTGGGCATCAGAGTGAGACTCCTACTCAAAAAATACACACACACACACACACACACACACACATATGCATATGATCCAAGAAATTCATTCCCAGGTATTTGTCTAAAAGAAATGAAAATGTACATTCACATAAAAACCCATATGTGGGCCAGGCATGGTGGCTCATGCCTGTAATCCCAGCACTTTGGAAGGCTGAGGCAAGAGGATTCTTGAACCCAACATTTTGAGACCAGTCTAGGCAGTATGTTGAGACCTCATCTCTACAAAAACTTTAAAAAAAAAAATCACGGGGCGTGGTGGGGCGTGCCTGCAGTTCAGTTACTTGGAAGGCTGAGGCAGAAGGATCGCCTGAGTCCAGGAGGTCAAGGTTGTGGAGAACCGTGATCGTGCCATTGCACTTTATCCTGGGCAACAGAGCAAGACTTCAAATCAAAAAACAAACAAACCTATATGTGAATGTATATAGCAGTTTTATTCATAATTGTCATAAAGTAGAAACAACCCAGATGTCCTTCAATCTGTCCTTCAAATAGAATGGTACATTGTACAATAAAATACTTCCCAGCAATAAAAGATAATCAATTATTGATACATGCAACAACCTGGATGAATCTTCAATGCATTTTGCTAAGTGAAAGAAGTCTGAGTAGATGTTATTAAGTCAAAATTGTTTTAAGTATGCAGTACACAATTACAATACTCTAGGTTGTAATTTTTTTTTTTTGACAGGGGTATGGGTTAAGAATTCTGAAACCACTTTATAAATATATAAGAGTTGAATAAGTAACTAAATATACTATAGGTTTCTCACTATTGGAGAAAAGTTAAAATTAAATACAGGGAAAATTTAAAATAAAAATGGTAGTGTTGGATTAGAATAGGTAGTATCATTATGAATTCTTGTTTATCTTTTTTTTTTTTTTTTTTTGAGTTGGAGTCTCACTCTGTCACCCAGACTGGAGTGCAGTGGCCTCTCCCGGCCACCGCAGCCTCGACCTGCTGGGCTCCAGCGATCCTTCCGCCTCAGCCTTCCAAGTCGCCGGAATTACAGGCATGCGCTACCACGCCCGGCTCATTTTTGTTTATTGTAGAGATGAGGTCTCGCCAAGTTGCCCAGGCGAGTCTCGAACCCGCAGGCTCAGGCAATCCACTCACCTCAGCCTCCCAAAGGCGTGAGATTACAGGCTGAGCCACCGAGCCCGGCTTATCATTATTTTTACATGCAGATAAGTACTGAAATTAATATGGACGTGTTTCTCTGCATTGATTATTATACATACTACAAATAGCTTCTAGTTCTGTCCACTGACAGGACCTAGAAGCAGGTACAACCTAGTAAATGAACAGACCCAGCTCAGAGATATTGTTTTTTTAAGTAAAAGGATACACAGCAGGTTAGCTAAGTGACTGATTCCAGGTCTAGAGCCTCAACATGGTCCCGTTGCATTGTGTGATTCCAGGAAGTAAGAAAATACAGAGTGATAGAGCAGATAGAAAGGACACACGAGACAGTCAGAAAGAGCTCCCAAAGGCCAAAGCTGGGACAATTTGAACAATGAAATAATGATAGTATTGGAATATAATTCATAGAATAAAATAAATATTCATGAGCCATACTGATATAATTAAGTAAATTGGGCAGCTCTTCCTTACAGAAGAATTCTGTTATTAAGTTTAGAAGAAATGAGGAAATTAGAAAATATTAGAGTATCACAGTAATAATAATGTTCCAGACAAGATCCACCAATGAATGCCAAAATAAGTAGGGGAATATTTGAGCAGAAAAAGGATAGTTTCATAACCTCAGAGCACCTCACCCAGAATAGTTACTAATGACAAAGGAAAAATAAAAACTTTGCAACGGAGAAACCTGGCAGACACTACTTTAGTCCAAGTGATCAAGGTTTACATCACCAGTCATACGACATATTGACATCATGCGTTTCCTTGTATGACACACTGAGAAAGGCACATATCTCTGTGGTATTCTTGTTAAATGAGTCTAGTCTACTTCCTGTTTATTTCATCCTTCATAGATTTTCAGGAGATTTTTTTTGTCTTTCTAAGTCATAATTTTACACTCATATTATTGTCAATTTCTCATAATTTTTTTGTATTTGTGATATATTTTTTATCATTTTAGCATACACATCCTCTAGTTCACAAAATCTAATTTTAAAACAGCCTCTAGCAAGTCCTCCAAGAGATAGTCCAAAAGAAAGCATTACCACCACAGTTCATGATAGCTCCATGTATGTTATCAGCCTTAAAGACCTTCCAGTGTGATGAGATGTGACTTGGACAGTGATGATGATTCTGACCTTGTGGAAGCATAGGTTGCTGTTTTTGTTCATGTCTTTGTTTTTAGATTTCTAGAGTGGATGGATCTACCTGGTTCTCAATTAGACATCCTCTGAACATGAATGAGTTCAAGCCATATTCATTCCTAAGCTATCAGTCAATAGTACCAATCAGTGGAATATGCCAATACCTTCAACTTCAGACACGTTCTCAAAAGAAAAGCCTTAAAAAAAAAAGCCATCTTGTTAAAATGTCCATCCTACCAAAGGTAATCTACAGATTCCACGCAATACCCATTAAGTTACCAACATCATTCTTCTCAGACCCGGGAATGACAACACAGAAATTCATATGGAAATATAAACAACCACCAACAGCCAAAACAATCCTTAGCAAAAGAAACAAAGCGTGAGGTATCACACATCCACACTTCAAACTTTACTATAAGGCTACAGTAGGCAAAACAACCTGGTATTTGTACAAGAACAGGCACACCGACCAATGGAACAGGATAGAGATTCTAGAAGCAAAGCCTCAATTCCTCAACCAACTCAACTTTGACAAAGCCTTCAACAACAACCACTGGGGAGAGGAGAACCTAGTCTGCAAATGGTGCTGGGAAAACCGGCTGACCACATGCAGAAGATTGAAACAGGATCCCTACCTGTCACCATACATAAAAATGAACTCTAAATGGATCAAAGACCTAAACGTAAAACCTCAAACTATACGAATCTTAGAAAATGCAAGAGACACCCTTATGGAAATTGGAACTGGCAACCAATGCCTATTCAGAGTCCTAAAGGCCAATAGCTTAAGAAATAAGATAGACAAGTGAGACCTCATCAAACTAACGAACTTCCACAAAGCAAAAGAAACCAACAAGAGAGCAGAGAGACAACCCACAGAATGGGAAAAAATATTTGCCAACTATATCTGACAAAGGCCTAACATCTAGGATCTACAAGGAACTCAAATGCGCCGAAAGGAAAAAAACAAACAGCCCTTTTAAAAGGTGGGCAAAAGACATGAATAGACACTTCTCAAAAGAAGATATACAGGCAGCCAATAGACACATGAAAAAGTGCTCAGCCTCACTCATCATCAGAGAAATGCAAATCAAAACCACATTGAGATACCACCTAACCCCTGTAAGAATGCCATCATTAATAAAACAAACGACAGATGCTGGCGAGGATGTGGAAAAAAAGGAACGCTTCTGCACTGCTGGTGGGAATGCAAACTAGTGCAACCTCTTTGGAAAACAATGTGGCAATTTCTGAAATAACTAGAAAATGATCTTCCATATGACCCAGCAATTCCTCTGTTGGAAATATACCCAGAGGACCTCAAATCATTCTACAAAAAAGATACCTGCATACGTATGTTTGTTGCAGCTCTATTCACAATAGCAAAAACATGGAACCAACCATGTTGCCCATCGAAGCTGGACTGGATAAAGAAAATGTGATATATATACACAATGTAATATTATACAGCCATAAAAAAGGACAAATATATGGACTTCGCAGCAACTTGGATGGATTTGGAGTCGATCATACTCAGTGATCTGTCACAGAAACAAAGAACAGAGTACCATATGTTCTCACTCATAAATGGACCTTGAACAATTATAATACTATAAAAAAGCACTTGGCAGCAATGGGAAACTGTCAGGGGAAGGGGTGTGTTTGGCAGTTGAGGGAAACTGCTAGGGGAGGGAGGGGCATACCTCATCAGCAAGGGTACCTGCATAATCAATGTTTGTATACCTAACCCTGAATTGTACCTCACATCTTTATAATTTTTAAAAAAGAAAAAAAATCCATCTTGATACATCATGAAATTGGAATACTAAATTTAGCTGACACCACCCTCATGTCCTATGCTTTGTAATTATCAATTCTGCAGTCCTGGAACCAACCCTTATGGCTATCAATAAGTCTATCACATCTCATCATTTTTATTTTATCTTGATTATACATTTTAAACATTTCATCTTTGGGTTGCTAGCTTCTTAAGCTAGATTTTCCCAAAACTACTTCTCCTTTCTGATAGTAAATAAAAGATGAGTATTGAGGGATGCTCTGTGTCTAATGATCATCTGTGACTAGTGCCAGTTCTGTTATAAGTTAGGATCAATAACTTCTTAAAATAGCTACCGCATAGACCCTCAGGCTCAAGGAGTCTCTCAGTTGCTTTCCTTCTTCCCTGGTTTCTCAATGTCAGAGTCCTTCTCTACTTTCTGTATCTCTTTCCTCTTTTTAACACCATGTTGGAAGTAAGCATTCGATCCCAGAGGTCAAGAACAGAGCTCCAGCGCCCTCTGTCTGGAGTCCAGTAGAGCCCTACCATTTGGCGGTGCCACCTTTCATGAACCGATTCCCTCTAGCGTTTGAGTTCCTCAGCCTGCAAAATGGAGATGGTGATAGCATCGACCTCACAGAGTCATTGTGAAGATTAAAGGGAATAATAAAATTAAGGCACTTAGAAAAAAGAATGGCTAGCGTACAGCCAGTCTGAGTAACTGTTATTACTTACTTTATACCCAGGTTCAGATAATTAAGCTCCATCATGAACAATTTGGATAAATCCACTTTCTCATTTCTCTCTCTCTTGATACTCAGTACCTCCCATAATTCCCCATTTCCCTCTGTCAAACGCTCTACCCTATTTAATATATGTTGCTGAATATACATATAGCTAAGGAAAACATATTCTTGATATACATGTGCCCCTAATTTACATATTTTCTGTTGCATTTTCAAATAATGTAAAATATGTCAGATGTATTTTAATTTGTAAAGCACATATGCTCATTGCTATATGTCCAACTTGTTCAGTGGTTTTCAATTCTGAAATTACTTGGAGAACTTTTAGATAACACAAGTCCCCACTCTAGATCAATTAATTCTGGCACAGGGGCTTAGATGAAAGAATTTTTAAGTTTCTCAGGTGAGCAGTCAGAGTAAGAAGCACCAGACTAGATCATTGCTTCTAATTGCTTCATAGTATGCCTTCACTGTTATTCATTCATTCATTCTTTCATTCACTCATGTCTTGGTGGAGGCGGCCTCACTTTCTTTCTGTTCTCTGCTAACTATGTGCAGGGTCTTAGTAAACATTCTCATATATGTTCCTTTGTGGGTATGGAGAAATTTTTTTCTGGGTTATATACACAGAATGGAATTATGGGGGGGGGGGAATACTCTCCAAAATGGAACTTTTTGGGAGGGTAGGCCTCATGTAGTACAGGCTTCCCCTACTCAGTAAGTAATCTAGCAAGCCATCAGCATCAGTGTACCAGCCAGTATTGTTGCAAGAGGTTGTTTTCAGCTTAAGTAAATCTCTTTGGAGATTCTGTCAATACATTTGCCCATTTCATGATAGATGATTTACGAGTGCACCTGCCCACGTGGTGCTGGTGTTCAGCAGTTTTTGACCAAAATGGGCATGACCCCCATGTCCCATCTTCCCTACTCGCCTGATCTCACCCCAAGCGAATGCTATTTTTTTCCCCCACACGAAAAAATGCCCTCAAAGTGTAATGTCGTGCTGATGTGGAAGGGATGAAACAAAAAACGGCAGAAGCACTAGAAGGCATCAAAATTGACAAGTTCAGAAACTGTCTTGAGCAGTGGAAAAAGCGTCTCAGTAGGTGCATTGCATCAAACGGAGAGTACTTTGAAGGCGACTGAAGTTTAAACGTGTAAGAACAAATACACATTTTTTTTTTTGAGTTGGAGTCTCACTCTGTTGCCCAGACTGGAGTGCAGTGGCACACTCCCGGCCACCGCAGCCTCAACCTGTTGGGCTCCAGCGATCCTTCCACTTCCAAGTAGCCAGAACTACAGGAGCGCATTACCACACCAGGCTTTATTTTTAATTGTAGAGATGAAGTCTTACCAAGTTGCCCGGGTGGGTCTCGAACCCGCAGGCTCAGGCCATTCACTCACCTTGGCCTCCCAAAGTGCTGGGATGACAGACTGAGCCACAGAGCCCAGCCACAAATACACAGTTTTTTAATAAGCAACTTCCAGGTTCTTTTTGGGTCCCCCTGGTATTGGGTTGTTGAATCCATGCACCAGCCTAAATAATGCCAGTTTCTCTCTGGGATGCATGCGCTAGTTGATTCTTTCACAAGGGTGCCTGGTGAGTTCATTTTCCTCACATCACAAGATCCGGGATGTGCAACCCTGTCATAGAGAAGAGCTGCACACTAGGTTCTATCACCAACTTTAAATTACTAATAATAATGTTCGTGAAATCAGATGGGACAATGCAGCAGCTAGGGCTCAGGCCCATGTTCATGGCAAACATAGCAATTTCCTTGGAGTAGTTTGGGTTGCATTAGGAACACCCAGGGTTCAAGGATGGCAGCAGCAGAAGTGGTCATGGATATGGCAGGTACTGTGTCCCTAGGGGAGAGAAGAGGTTTCATAGGGGAGCCCTGCCCCATCCCCAGGTAACCACACAAAAATAATCACCTTTCTGTCCCTATAGTTTAGTTTCTAGTTTCTAGAATTTTGTACAAATGGAATCACATAATGTGTTCTGTTTTGCCGGGCTTTTTTCACTCAGTATAATTATTTTGAGATTCACCCATGTTGTTACGTGTTTTCATTGTTCATTCTTTTCTGTTGTTGAATAGTCTTCTATTGCATGAATAAACTACATTTTGTTTTTCCAATCACTTCTTGGTAGAAATTTGAGTTGCTTTCAGGCTGGGGCTATTACAAATAAAGCTACTGTGAATACTCACATACAAGTTATTGGGTGGACGTTTGTTTTCTTTTCTCTTGGCAAAGCCCTAGGAGTGGAATACCGGGGTCATATGGCAGGTGTATGTTTAACTTTTTAAGAAACTGTCAAGCTATTTTCCAGAGTGCTTGTTCTCGTTTATATCACTGCCTGTATCAGATAAGAATTCCAGTTGTTCCATATCCTCCCTGACATGGGATGGTCACTCAGATTCCAATGGGCACCAAGTAGTATCCCATTATAGTTTTAATTTGCATTTCTTTAATAATAATACTGAGTCTCTTTTGATGTGCTTACTTCCTATCTATGTATCTTCTTTGGTGAACTGTGTATTCAAGCCTCTGCCTCTTTTTTTACTGGGTTGTTTGTTTTCTTATGATTGAATACTAAGAATTCTTTATATACTCTGGCTACAAGTCCTTTATCTAGTATGTGTTATGCGAACATTTTTTCCTAGTTGGTGGCTTGTCTTTTCCTTGGTTTCTACTCTGGATGAGACAGACGAGATGTCATCGAAAGGTTTTGAATAGAAGAGTGACTGATTCATCTGCCATTCAAAAGATCACTCCAGCTGCTCTATGTTAAGAACAGATGGGGGTGTGGGGGAAGGAAAAGGCCTAAGTAGTAAGTTCAGTTATAAAGTAAGGAGATGATTGCAATAATCTGAGTAAGAAAAAATGGGTTCCTGAACCAAGTTGGTAGCAACAGGGGTGGAGAAAAGTTAGATTTAGATATAAGCTGACTAGCAGTGGAATCCATCTTCTCCAGGCATAGGCAGGAAAGTAGAGAATTGTCCATAGAGAATTCAAGAATGACACTAAAAGTTACAAAAAGTCAGTCTGCTTTTTATCATCACATGAACCTGCAATTTTAAATAATGTCAGTGACAAAATACTCCCCTGAGAAGAAAATCTTTTAGTCTAAGTTTTAAACAAGCGGTGTAGTTTCTGCTGAGTTTTAATAATATCCATGTGAGCTACAATTTAGCATATTTTAGTTTCTTATCCTTTAATAAACATTCTATGCCAGATGGAAGTTATTTCCGGGAAGTCCCAGATACACAGTTGGCTTTTGGCACATGGTCTCAGCTGCCTGCACTGTTGTTTTTTTTTTGAAACATCTCTCATCCACAGGATAAAATTATTTTCAGTAAAAATTATGATGTAAAAAAAGAAAAAGAATGGCTAGAAAACAAATGCAGATAGTGATTTTTTTCTTTCATTGAACTTTATATATGAAATTATTCTAGAAAAAATAAATATTACAAAAAGAAAAGCGAATGTACAGTACAAAAGACGTAAAAAGTAATGGATAAACATTACTTGGTTATACAACTTTTTAAAGAAGCACACTTATTTTACTTTTATTTTATTTATTTTTATTGATCCACAATATTTAGACCTAGGGATAAGGACCGTGTGATATTTTGTTAATGCATAGACTGTGTAAGTATCAAGGTGAGTATCTGGGGTATTTATCACCTTGAGTTTTTATCATTTCTATGTATCGCTTATAATTTTTATACAACAAAGAATGTGTACCTACATATTTTTTCTTTGTATTAATGACATTTTTGAGCCTCAGTTTCTGCAGATTCATCAATGACCCTGACAGAATTGACGTCTTTCATATAATTATGCTTAATGTAGTAGGAGAATGCTTGAATGGCGTTTGGGAATTGACAGTGCTCATTTTGGTACCATCTATTTCTGCAGTGAAACAGCAGGTTCAGAATAAACAATAGCATGGTGATGATAAAGACGAAGAGACAGAACTGGGATGACTTCAGTTCTGTCATTTGAAGTGATTGTTTGGAGTCTACATTTGTGTTTAGAATTTCTGAGGTTTATTGTGGAATGGGACTTTTAGCTTTAAGACTTTTATGACTATTTGCACATTGATTAATTTGTGTAAGTAAAATTTATAAAAACTGTTCTTTGAGGAACTATGAAAGAAGATGGGCAATTCTGTCTCTACTATATTAAGCATAAATGAATGAAAAAGTCAATCCTGTCAGAGTAACTGACGAAAGTACAGAAACGAAGGCTCAGAACTTCATTGATGCAAAAAATATATAGGTACAAATTCTTTGTCTGTTGTATAAAAAAATAATATAAACAGTTCCAAAACATAGAAATGATAAAAGTCAAGGCAATAGACACCTCAAATATTCTAACTTGATACTTACACAGTCTATACATTAGCAAACTATCACATGGTCTTTATAAATAGGTGTAAATATTGTGTATCAATAACTAAATAAAATAAATTAAAGGTAAAATAAGCATGCTTCTTTAAAAAGTTATATAATCAAGTAATGTTAATCCATTACTTTTTATCTTTTTTGTACTGCATATTTTATTTTAGTCTTTTTTTAACTTGTGATTTTTTTTCTGGAATAATTTTATATATAAAGTTCAATTAAGGAAAAAAATCACTGCCTGCATTTCTTTTCTAGTTACTCTTATGTTTACATCATAATTATTACTGAAAGTAGTTTTGTCCTGTAGATAAGAGACATTTAAAAAATCCACTATGGTTGTCAAAGCTCAGTCCACCACTGATAATTTGAAATTAGGGCCAACAATATCGCTGGTGGGTAAGACATGGCGTGCATGAGGTAATGAGGTTTCTGTATATTTTATTTTGTTTTTGTTTTTCACGTGGGAAACTGAAAGGGTGGTGTTGCCATTACAGGCTTGTGGGGGGAAAAAGTAGATGTTTCTTTGGGACATGACAACTGCAAGCTGTCTATCAGAAAAACGAGTACAAATATTAAGTCAGCCACAGATACAAAAATCAGAAGTTCAAGGGGGAGACCCTGGCTGCACAGTATCAGCAGGGAGCTGATTGTTAAGTAGTCTCAAGTAGTGTTTAAAGACAAGAACTGGATGAAGGGTGGGCCGAATTACGTCAGCATTTAGAGACTGATCCTAGGTGGCCCAGCACATGGCCACATTTATATTAATATTCCTGTGTGCTCACAGAAAACATACATTCTCTTTTTATCATACCTGTGTGTGTTGAATAATATGTCTGCCTGATCTACCAGATCTCTGAATGCGTTAAACTTCATGGAGTAAATTTTTTGATTAAATGTGTTTCTCCCAGTAACCCTATCATTTGTTACTTTCTCTAACAGATTTTAGGTTTCAGAACAGCTACAGGTTTACAGAAAAATTAAGACTGTGTGGGGAGCTTCCACACACCCTTCCACATGATTTTCCTATCAACTAATGTAACATCTTGCATTAGCATGATAGATTTGTAATAATTAATAGACCAATGATACATTATTATTAACTAAATAGTTCATCCAGATTTCCTTAGTTTTTACCAAATGCCTTATTTCTGTCCTAGAATCCTACCCAAGATACCACATTACATTTATTCAGCATAGCTCCCTAGATCCCTCTAGACTGTAGTGGTTTCATAGACTTGCCTTGTTTTCGATGACCTTGACAGTTTTGATGAGTAACTTTTCAGGTACATTGTAGAATGTTCCTCTATTGTTTGCCTCATTAGTCAGGGGAGGTAAGACTTTTGGAGGAAATGTTATAGCATAAAGTGACATTTTCACATCATATCAACATGAGTCCTGACTATTGATGATGGTCTTGATCATCTGGCTAAGATGGTGTTTGTCACATCCCCAACGTAGAACAGCTCATTCCCCCTTCTTTCCACAGTGTACTCTCTGGAAGAAAGTCACCCCATGCAGGTTACACTCAGGACGTGGGAAGTTAAGCTCTTTTTCTTTCAGGCAGAGTATTGATGTAATTTATTTGGAGCTGTTCTGTATGGAAGATTTGTTTCTTCTCTCCCATTTATTAATGCTTTCAATCATGCATTTATATCATTATGGACTCATGAACATGTATTTTATACCTTGAATAATAATCTGATATTGCTTTATTTTGTTGTTTGAATCATTCCACCTTTGGCCATTGGGAGCTCTTTGTCTTTGGTGCCATTTTGACATACCCATATCAGTGGGGGTGAGGGTGAGGATCTTTTTCTAAATTCTCTCTTTCCTTTTTTTTTTTTTTTTTTTTTAAAAAAAAAACACTTTCTTACTTTCTGGCACTACAAGATCCTTTAGGCTCATCTTATGTATTTTCTGCCCCACTCCTAGAATAAGTCGTTTCTACTAGGGCTCTACTTTCTTGTTTGGAGGATGGCATTAAAATGGATCCAATAGAACTAATGGTTACAGTTTTTTTTAATAAACATGAAAATTGACCTTCCTGACCTTATAAACTGAAACTTTGTCTTATCTGAGTTTCTTTCTCAGGAAACCAACCCTCAGGCTTCTAGTATCAAGAGACTGAAACTCATCAGATCACCGCACCCCAGCTATTTTCCAACTCCTCTTCCTCATCCCTCCCAGGTTCCTGTTTTCTATATTCTGCCCCACTGTATAAACCCCTAACTTCAGTGCAGTCAGAAGACAGATTTGAAAATGAATGTCACATTTTCCTTGACTGATATCACTTGAATAAAAAGCCTTCTTCACTGGCAATGCTTGCTGTTTCAGTGATTGGCTTCTGTGTAGTGAGCAACCAGGACCCAGAATTAGAACAACAAGATGTGGGTGCTAGGTATGGCCATTATTACTGAGGTGTATTATCTGTTGCTTTTTGTATTTTAAGACTATTGTGCAGCTGAATACATTTCATGATGCTTACTGTAACTTTTCAATCTACTGTTTTTTTCTAATAATTCTCATATATATAATTTTAACCTTGAATTCTATATTGCCTGATATTAAAATGACTATTCCAATTTTCTTCAGATTTGTATTTATCTATAGAGCATTCTATATTGATTTATTTTCAAGCTTCTGAATACTGTTGTTTTAAATATACCTATGTAGACAACATATCGGTGTATTTTAAAAATGTAGTTTGAAAGCATTTTTCTTTAGATGGAGTGTAAACTTTATATTCATAATGATTCATTATATACATGATGATTTGGTATTTGAGGACTAATTTTTGACATTGTATTGAAATTTTTCTATCTACCTTTCTTGTTTCTTCATCTTCTTTTTTATCTTGTGTATAAATTGTTTAAACTTACATCTGTTTGTTTTGAAGTTATACATCCTGTTTTTAGTCTTCATGTGGCTACTCCTAACTATTAAGATACACATTTATGTTTTGTTTTTTTCTTATCAGAATCTGTTTTTCCCTCTAACCCAGAGAGGTGTATCTGTGTGCACTCAACTCCCTCTGGTCTCCCATACCTGTGAGCCTCTCTGTTCATCTCAATCTCACCTTGTTGAGACCATCCAAAAATGCATGAAATGTAGGCCACTGGTCACAGGCAGCTACTTAATTTGAAATTTAATTAAGATTACATAAAGTAAATTCAGTTCATTTTTCAGGTACTCAATAGCTATGTGTGGCACAAACAGAATGTTTCCACCATCTCAGAAACATCTAGAATTGTACTCCACATTGCTTTTAATGTATTTTTGGTTGGTTGCTTCCTTTTTTAGCAAACAGCAAACTTTACTGATTAATTTTCATATTCTTACTTCTCATGTATTTTATAACATCTGCCTGAATCTTTTTTCCTACTTCCTGGAAAACTTACTCCAAGTGTACTTCAGTGGAGGTCTTTGTGTGGAAAACCCTATGAGGCATTTTATAGATGAACAGAGCTTTATTTTTACCTTGCATTTAAATGACAAATCATATGAACATAAACTCTAAGATAAAATATTCCTTCTTTGTGGTTCTGGTAATTTAGTTTTATTGCCTTTTCTCATCTAGTAGTGCCAGAGAGAACTGATATTACTCTGACACTTGTTTCTTATAGATTCTGTGTTCTCTTGCTTTCTCTTTCGCTTTTTTCTTTTTTTTTTTTTTTTTTTTAGTAACACTGTAATATCTCACCATTTAAAAAAATTTCTTGTGGGTTTTGTTAATTTCTGCCCAACATTATTCTTTACTTTTGGAAGCTTTTGATAATTTACTTGTATTTCTCTCTTATTATTATTATTATTATTATTATTATTACTCTATTTCTGTGACCCCTATAGTAGTCAGTGTGACTTTTTTTGCTCTCTTTTTCACTTTTCTTTGAACAAATGTTTGACATATCTTTCAGTAAAACACTTTCAGTAAAACTTTGTATCTCTTTTGTTATTTATCCCATATATTGAGGTCACTATTTCAATATCTCCAATTGGTTCTTCTCTGCTGGTTAATTTTTGTTTCATGTTTCAAATATCCTCTCCTATTTTTTCCAGGTTAAATATTATGTTTATTTAAAATTCTTGCTCTTTCTGTTACTTGCTTTATTTTTTTCTTCTGGTTTGTTCAAATTATTACTTGTTCATAGTGTTTGTGTTCCTCAAATGTCTCGCTAATTGCCCCTGGGAGCTTATATTTCATTTAGTATCTACTAACCTGACTAGAAATGCATACCTGCAGAGAGAATGAAGTCCGGATTCTAGGCCCCAGCTTGTCCCCTGCCTTCCTGGTTGAGAGCGTTAGGAAGATGTTCCTTGGGTTTGAGAGGCATTCTATTTTGGTGGGCAGGGAGAGTCTGGAAGAACAAAAGTGTTTCTGTATTAGGTAAGTTAAACCTATTCAACCTATTATTATATTCTGTACAGAAGCATTATTTTGATGTTTCTAAGAGTATTTTATAATCTATCAGTATTTTGCTGCTTTACAAACCACCCCAACTCTTAATGAATTAAAATAACAATTTATTACTAATATTACCATATTGTAGTTTGACTTGTCTCAGCTAGGAGGAGGCTTTCGCTTTGGGTCTTTCATGAAATTGCAGTCAGATCGAGGTTGAACAGGAGTGCAGGGCTCAACTAGACTGCACGTCCATGATGGCTCGCTCACAATGGCTGGCAGTTGATGTTAACTGGGAATATCAACCAGGGAGCCTTGGGTGTCTCAAAGACTTGTGGCTGGGTTCTTACAAGAAGCATGTGAAGTCTCAACTTCCCAACAGACCCAGGAGGAAGGCAGCAGGCTTATTAAGATGTAGCTTGGGGAATCCCAGCATCTCACTCCCATAGGATTCAAATGATGACCAAATCCTAAGGCCAGCCCAGATTCAAGGGGAAGGGTGGAGCACACACACAGAAAAGAGAACAACTGACAGTGGTCATCACTGGCAATTAACTTCCACACAAATTTTTATTTTGTGAGTCATATCCCTGCTCACTGACATATATCCACATAGAATATTTCTCTCTCTGACCTCCATAAATAAAAACTACTGACTATTGATTTCCCCTAGCAAAAACCAAACTCACCATTATATTAGTAAAGTATCTGTATGCATTTTCTCTTGGAGCAGTGCATTCTAGGTAGTATGTATGTATATTTATACACGTGGTCCCACCTTTTCCCTACACACACACACACACACTGCAAAGATTCTAGAACTGCTATGCTAGATATTTTAGTCTCAGTGTCTTTTTAGAAGTTAGCTAGATATAGGTCAGGCGCAGTGGCTCAGGCCTATAATCCCAACACTTTGGGAGACCAAGTCGGGAGGATTGCTTGAGCCCAGGAGTTCAAGACCAGCTTAGGCAACATAGTGAGATCTCATCTCTGAAAAATAAAAAATAAAACAATAATAATAAGCTGGGTATGGTGGCAATGTCTGCAGTCCCAGTTACTCAGGAGACTGAGGCAGAAAAACCATTTGAGCCCAGGGAGTCAGTGCTCGGCTGAGCCATAATCATGCCACCATACTCCTGCCTGGGCAAAAGAGTAAGACTCTGACTCAAAAAAAAAAATTAAAATTAAAATTAACTAGATATAAAGTTACGTATGCTAATAAGCCATTAGTCTTTATAAGTCAGTTACAATTTAAAGAAAGCACTTTCTTCTCAATTGCGGGCATCTATCTTCTGGAAGTAAGCATTTCATCCAGTTATATTGTACTGTGCCAAATAAAAATCACATGAACTCTAAAGCATGCTTGAGCTTAAGAAGAAAAATTAATGATAACCCTAAGAAATACTGCAAGCAACTCTAAATTCTTTGTTTGGTTAAGGGGAAATATAATTTACTATAATTTCAGTGAATTGGAAATATTTGCTTTTATTTTAGGATGCAAACCCTAATTTTTAATACATGTATTATCTTTCTAAACGTATTAACTTATCCTTTGTTTGTGACTTCTGCTGTCATGGGCGCTTCATTATACTTTAAAATCATAAGCACATAGAAGATACTATACCATATTCTCAGAATACTTGTGTCCTCTTACATGAGAGGTTGAACAGATAGGAGGGTAAATTCTAGTTGGAATGTGCATACTAAAATAACACAAGCACGAGGTCGGAACCAATTTACTCAAGAATTTTAGCAAAACATTATTAGTAGTAGTAGTAGTAGCAGTATTGAGAAAGCAGGATTTACTGAGAGGACAGAAAAGTTCCCACAGTGGGAGGGAGCCCGAGGGGGTTGCCCACAAAACCTTATTCTGAAATATAAATGGTGAAGGCTATGAACAAAGAACTCACAAAGCCTAAGTAATATAGGAAACCAGTAATATAGGAAAAACTATTTAAACTCACAACTTATTTTTTAAAAAAAGCATATCAACACAAATCAGACTACATTTTCCCTGGAAATTTGGCAAACTTTAAATTACAACAAATGTTATTGGTTTACAGAAATAATCAGACAAAAACTTAGAAACTGGGGTTGCTCTCAAAAGTTTAAAATATGTATTTATGACAAAATTTCTCATTTTGCAACCTGGATAAATTTACTTATACAAAAGAAAAGAACAGCTGAAAGGATACCTGAAAGCATGGACCCAAATGAAGTTGTAAATTTCCTCCCAAATTTGTTAGCATTTTACTCAACAATCTGAGATTTCAGTAAGTAAAGCGCTTCACGTTGACTATTCAGTAAGCGTGATTATGTCTGAATAGCACTACTTAGAAGAGGGATCAGCAATCTTCCTCTTGAATGGGCCAGATAGGACATGTAATGTAAAAGTCTCTGCACCGCTACCTAACTGCTGCTGTACTGTGAAAACAGCCCTAAACAATACAGAAATGAATGGGCGTGACTGTAGTCCAATAAAATCTATCCACAAAAACAGTTGGCAGGCCATATTTGGCCCACTGGTTGCAGTCTTCAAAGCCTCGCTTTCAAAAATATCTATATGTTGTCTCTTAATCCTAGTGTCTAGTACATATTTCTCTATCCAAGGAAGATGCTGAGAAACCAAGGGTGGGGGTTTGGAGGTCAAACTTAACCAAACACAGGCGCAGAAAGAATGTCAACCTTCCAAAATAATTCATACATTATTAATAACTCAGTCTATGTGGAGTTGGCTACACTGTGTTACAACTTGAAAATGTCTAGAGACCAGGTATGAACAACAACAACAAAATTATTACCGGCGGTAATCATACTCAATTCTTTCAGACACTTTTTAGTCAGTCATGAATCTCCTATGTCTCTCTTAACTGAGAGCTGAATGTGGAGTTTAAACTGAGAAAATATTGTGTGTGACCAGAGGTTGTGGGAGGCCATGGCAGAGAAGAGAAAATCAGAGAAGGTAACCATGTGACTTTTCTTGGAAAACAAAACACGTTTGGAAATTTTAAAAAGAGCTTTAGAAAAGGATGCATTCAAATACTGATGTAGCTTGGAAGTCCTTGCTGTGAAAATAACCTTCATAGAGGTAGGAAAAAACTGACCCTTTGATAAAATAGCTGTGGTTTGGGTCAGCATTTTTCTCTCCCTTTTCCCCTCCTCTTTCTCTTTTTCCCTCCCGAAACTGCACTAACCTCCCATCTCCCTCTTTGGGGGCAAAGATTAAGTCAATGGGAGCACCCCAATCAGAAGTCCCTGACCAACGAATCCCGTCCTTGGTTATTTAACCGTGATGAGTATTTCTGGGAAGGTCATCATTTCTTTCCATCATGATAAGTGATGGACTCAACAAGGAGTTCATATTGCACCAAACAATTTCAAAAATGATTCATGTTAATGGCATGTCTCAGGGGATTGATGCTAAATAGAAACTACAACTAAAGCTTAAAAAATGATTTAGCAATAGGAAAAACCCACAGACCACGGCACACGTAGGCACAGTTGACGGTAAACATCAAAGAATAAATACAACTAAAAGTCATAAAATCGGATAGACAATAAATCTGACAGTTCAAGACCTTTTGGGGCTTGAATCATAAAAAATAAAATTACTTACTCAAGCATTCCTGGGTTTATTTATTTATTTATTTATTATTTTTCGCCACCCGTCTTTTATGGGGCAGTGAACTGCGGATAGTTTCATATTTCTGACATGTTAGTTGTAGTTTACCAAGGTGGTTTCCACACAAAGTAAAATCAAATGGACATATTGAAGAATACCTACCTTTTGTCCATAATACTGATCACTCCTTGAAGGGAGAGTTTGTTGGGAATTTATCCACCAAAATCAGACTCGAAGCTTTTAGAGACTTCCCATGGTGGTCACAAAAATGTAGCACAAAGGGAACCTGATATATCCAAATCATTCTTGTTTTTTATCTTTCTATAGTCCTTTATTTTCTAAGGAAGTTAGAACGGGGCTTATAGAGTATATTTTATAAAATAAAAACAAGAAAAGTATTGAAATGTTTTAGACGAACTCAAAAGAGAAAAAGAAAGATGAGAACATATTAAATTGAAGAAAATACTAATGTCCAAAACACTATTTTTCAAATGTTTCCTTGGGAAAAGTTCCCTCTAAAAGATCTAAATATAGGTAATTCTAAATGCATCTTTAAATAAAAAAAATACGAAAATAAAAGAATAACAGACTTATTATACCTCTCTTTCTTCTCAAAACTTGCTTTCTATCTTAGCTATTAAGCCATAATTCAAATAATATTAAACCACCATTTAGAAGGCATTGTGTTGAGACCTCTGTAGCATCTTAACAGTGAACAAGGCTGGATGTGGTGGCTCAAGCCTGTAATTCCAACACTTTGGGAGGCCAAGATGAGAGGGTTGCCTGAGCCCAAGGGTTCAAGACCAGCCTGGGCAACTTGGCAAGACCTCCTCTCTACAATAAATCAAAAAATTAGCCAGGCCTGGTAGCACATGCCTGTATTTCCAGTTACTTGGGAGTCTGAGGAGGAAGGATTGTCGAAGCCAAGCAGATCAAGGCTGTAGGGGCTGAGAGCGTGCCACTGCACTCCAGCCTGGGACAGAATGAGACTCTTAGTCCAGAGGAAAAAAAAAAGAAAAGAAAAAACGAAAACCATGAACAAAACAAGGTTCGTCCTCAGGTTTGGGTCTAGAAAGCTCCTCAAGAAAGGAGTAAAGGGAAATGACCTTGGCTGTTGCAATTATTCATACCTCTTGCTACTTCTCACCCACAACTCTAGATAAGCTCATGAATATTTTTTAAAACATGTCTGGCCCTCTTTTCCTTATTAGACATAAAGTCCTTGTTAATATTCAAGAAATATTGATTGTCTACTTTGCATCAGACACCATTCAATGATGACCAACACATGTTCTTGCCACTGCAGAGCTTGAAACTGAGTCAGAAAGATATTAAACAGTAATTATACTATGTGATTTGATTAATTTTGTTATAAAGGCAACAGTGAGCATTGCCTGAGAGATTTATCTTATCCATGTTCCTTGTATGCACACTGTTTGAGACATGCCTCTGCAAAAAACAGTGAATAAAGTTGTTGGTTTTTTGAGAAAATGAGTTATAGGAGGTTTATTAGGCTACATAGTCCAGGCAATGCATTTTCAACAGGGGCAGTATTGCTCCCACAAGGATGAAAATTGGTTTGGCAGAAGTGAAAAAAAAAAATCTTTTAATGTATAAAGCACAAATATTCATACAGCACATAACCAGCTATATTATCTGAAATATCACAATATTATGGGAGAAAAGTGGAAAAAAATGTCTAAAAAATGTTTATGAGGGTAGAATATGATAAGAAGAAAAGATCGAGAAGCACTGCACTAGGCAATATTCCACCAAAAGAATTCCCTATCCACTATTCTTTATTTTAAATAATTTATTTATTTATTATGTATTTATGTATTCAATAAGGATATGTAAAACATCTTTATTTTAAATAAAGAGACAAATTATTAGCCACATAGGCTTCTTCATGTCGCTATTAATTACTAATATTCCACCTGTGTATACCCATCCTATACAATGTTCTCTCACTCCTCATTAGTCCTGGGAAGTGCTATCATCAGAAACTCTTGCCAGTCAAATTTATGACCCTTTGACCCTCCTTTTCCAGAACCTGGGTGTAGAACTCATGGGAAATAAAGGTCACAGTTTAAGATAGCTTCAAGATGGGGGAACTCTGGGTTTAAAGCGAGCTCAATGCTCTTTTCAGTGCTATAATACAAATCTTCAGTGGGTAAAAACAATAAAAGTTATATTTATTGAGCATTTACTAGGTGTTAGGGTCTGTGATAAGTGCTTTAACTACATTATCTCATTGAATCATCAGAACCCTTTCATGTGTATTTCATGAGTTACAATCCCCATTGCACAGATGGCACACTTGGACATGGATTGGTCAAATTATTTACTCCACTTGGGATGGAAACCTGGACTCTCGGGTGTAAAAGCCCATTGTCCTAACCTTTAAATATTATTGCCAGCTTAAACTAAACTACATTTCTACATACCACTTGCAAAATGGTTTCTTTGGGAAATTTGACCTGAATTCCAAACACTGACTCACAAAAAAGAATTATCGAAACATGTGTTTACAAAAATTTAGGATGTTGTATACATCTTCTTGATACCTTTGGTGAATTACCGGTAGACACAAGTTTTTTGTTTCTGAAAAAAAAAAAACAAAAAACAGAGCCTATTTTTTTTCACCCTCCTGACTAGTTCAGCTCTATAATAATCTAACTGTTAGAATATAGTAAAAGTGATGCTATCCCCATTTTGGCCCTAGACTTGGAGAAGACTGCCAGCTTCCTTTTGAAAGCCAGTTCTCATACTGTGGAGGAAGCTTAAGGAGCTAAATGAAGACCATGTGGAGAAAAATCGAGGCACCAACCAACAGTTCTAACTGAACCAGCACCAATTTGCTAACCATCTGAGGGAAGCCACCTTCACAGTGGATCTTCCAGACCTAATCTTTGTCTCCTGATTCCTGCTCAAATAGCAAAATCCTGAGCAAATAAATGATTAGTGTTGTTTTAAATTACTAAGTTTGGGGCGACAGATAATCAACACAGTATTCCAGTATAAAGTAGAGTGGTTTAAAACTTAATGATGACTCCTACAAATAAAACTGGACGAAAACTTCTGCTGCCAAATCATGAACTGGAAATTTCCAGAGAAGAGAGCTTGACCACCCTTCAGCTCTTCACTCAGAGGGAAAGATTATAGGTAGACTCTTTCAGTAACAATCCTTTCTAGAAGCCCAAATGTTTTCTGTTGTCAAGATACCCAGTGCCTGCCTTGACATTAGCATAGTAAGCAGAAGTTAGTTAGGTTTGCCTAGGTTAAGCTAAGGCAATTTTTGTTGTAATTTTTATAGGGATTTTTAAGGAAAAATTTTGAAACAAAGCAATCATTTCAGAATACTTCATAGTACAGGTAAAAAAAGAAAACCATTATATTTAAATTAAATGAATATATTCTATAGAGTTGTCAGTGTGAGTTTGAATACTATTCTCTTATTTGTAATATGTTCAGAGTTCTCCAACTTTTATGTGTGGGCCAGAGCCTTAGTCCCATCTTTGGTTATTGGTGTAGTCATGACTAGTCTACTTCTGACTATTTCATATAGGAAACTGTGCTATATGGACTCAAAATTGATGTGTTGAAGCCTTAAACCCAGTATGGTTATATTAAGAATAAAGAAACAATTAAAGTTAAGTGGGGTCATAAGAGTGAAACTCTGGCCTAGTAGGGTTAGTTAGTCACCTTATGAGAAGAGATATCAGAGAGCTTTCTCTCCCCACCACATGAGGACACAGTCAGAAGGCATGTGTCTGCAAGCCAGAAAGAGAACCCTCATCAAAAACAGATCCCGTTGGTTCCTAGATCTTGGACTTCCCAGATTCTAGAGTTGTGAGAAATAAATTTCTGTTGTTTAAGCCACCCAATCAGTGGTATTTTGTTATGACAGCCTGAGAAGCCTAACACACTATATTCATAGAATTTTAAGCTGAAAGAAATTAAGGATCAGCCTCCCCATGTTTGTTCTTCTCTTATTATTAAGTAATAAAATTTTTCATTGTGTACATTGCCATCCAGATTAAATATATATATATATATTTAATTATATATATAAATATATATAATTAAATATAATTAAATATATATATATATACTTCCACCCTCCTTTTCACATATGACCAAATTACAAAGCTGAGCTTATACAATGCAAATGGGGATAAATGTTCAACTGCGCAAAAGAAGAGGAAAACCTCATTATTCCCTTTCCTACTCCTGATGACTGGAATGCAAAGTGACTAAAAGAGCTGGAGTAGCCATTTTGGACCAGGAGTGAGAAGTCATCATGGAAGATGGCAGAGCAACACAATAAAAGAAACCTGGGATTCTTTGCAAAGGAAAGCTGCCCTACTAACCCAGATTTTACTTGAGAGAGGACTAAACTTTTATCTTTTTAAAGTCATTGTTAATTTTGGTTCTACTTTACAGAAACCAAGCTGATATTCTCACTGGTCCATATAATCATCTATTACAGGATGGGCAAACATCCGTTAAGGGCCAGATAATAAATATTTTAGGCTTTATGAGCCATACATTCTCTATGGCAACTACAAACTCCACCTTTATAGTATGAAAGCAGTCATAGACAATATGCAAATAAATATGGCTGTATTTTAATAAAGTTTCATTCATAAATACAGATAGCAGACCAGATTTGGCTCCTAGGCTAGTTGCGGACCCCTGACCTATTGTAATTAATTCTTCTATGTTAAAAGTGTTGGAACTGATATATACAGAATAGAAACTGTGATCATACTTAATGAAGACAGCACAAATGCCAACCTAGTTCTCTGAATTTTAAGGTCAATATTCTATCCATTCACATCATTCTGCTTGCGGATTATAACATAAAAATCTTATTCTTAAAACAATTACCTATGTATTTTTCTTCCTCTTTGTCTCTGTACTATCTTTAATACATTTTTCTTCTTGCTCACTTTTTCATTACCAAATCTGTGCTTTTTATTATATGCCCGCATCTCTTGTTTTTATGGGTCACTTCTTTTGTGTATTAGACATTAAAGGCTATAAGGTCAAAGATATCCAGACATTGATCTTTATTACTATCAACTGCTTTGGATTTTTTTGGAAGCCAGGTTTTGAATAGAGTAACTTCATTTATACTAACAACAAAGATCGAGCATAGACAATCCTATGTACTGTGAGCCTAAGTAGAAACAACAACACTGTATTTTCTTGTACAATATCTTGTTCAATATCTTCATATCACCCTCCAGAAATCATTTAGGTGCAGTTACAGACTTCCTGATTTCCCCCTACTCAAGGCATCTGAGGTTTAAAAATTAAACCACTTTCATATAACAGAGATATATTTTCTATTTATTATAAAACTATTATTGACTTTGACTGTTACATAAAATTCCTCCTTGAACTTATACCACAAAGTATTTGTCTCTAACAAATGAATGCCCTTTTTCTTAAATAATGCAATATGTATAATTCAATGTACTTTCTCTTTTTTTCTATGTTACCAGGAAAATTGAAGCTTGCTAAAAGCTTGTCTCTCCTAATTCGGCATCCTGGTCTCCTGGTAACAACTGTTCCCTTTCAGCTTGTTTTTATTCTTTATGCAAACAATTTTATTATCTTACTGCATACTGTATTTTATTTTGCTAATCTATTCAATTGCACTTTGGAGTTGCTTGGAAGTTACATCAATTGGATAAACGAAAACAGTGAAGCAGCTCTTAGGTGACCAAGTAGAGAGGGTCACATATCTACTGGGACATCTCAACCATTTCAACAATACCCTTCATGTTTACTTGATTCTCACAACAGGAAGCTCAAATCAGACCAAAAGTATTGCCTGGCATGACAGCTCATGCCTGTAATCCCAGCAATTTGGGAGGCAAATGTGAGAGGATTGCCTGAGCCCAGGGGCTCAAGACCAGCCTGGGCAACCTGGCGAGACCTCATCTCTACTACAATAAATCAAAAAATTAGCCAGGTGTGTTGGCGTACATCTGTGGTTCCAGCTACTTGGAAGACTAGGCAGAGGGATCTCCTGAATCCAGCAGTGAGGCTGCAGTGGCCGTAAGTGTGCCACTGCACTTCAGCCTGGGTGACAGTGAGACTCTGACTCAAAAAAATAACAACAAAAACAATAGTAGAGAAAAATACCAAGGACAATAATTGTCCATATGGATAATCAATATGGGACACCTTCCATTTAAGCCCTCTATAGGGCTTTCCATGTTTTTTGGCTGTATTTATCCTACTAGGATTCCTAGATGTCTTTCTAAGATGCACATTTCTTAATCCCATCCCAGATGCACTGCATCAGCATGTCAAAGAATGGGGCCCAGTAACCAGTATATTCACTGCTGCTCCTGGTGATAAGATTGCCTGCCAAAACTTGAGGCCATTGGCCTTTGGATTAAGCCCAAATCTCTTAATGTTCCATACCTCCCAGCTTCAGACACTCTCTCTTGCCACCCCATAAACATCCCCTTCCAACTCTACAGAACCCCTTGGAGTGTTTTAGATAGTTCCTGCTTCCCCAGGCTGCCGCTTTCTTCTGGGAAGTTCCTCCCTGACCTTACTCACCTGAGACACTACAATTTGTCCATCCTGTAAGACACACATATTCCTGCTGAGTCTTCCCTTGCCCTACAGCCGGAACTTTTTCCCCTACTCATTCTGCCGAAACACGCTTAGCACACTGTGTCATGGTCCTGTGTTTTCCAGGCCTTCCTCATTAAACTGGAAACTCTTCTAAGCCTGCCTTGTTATTTGCTCATTTTTTTCCTCCTTGCATATAGTTTGAGCTCGAAAAAATGTTAATAAATGAATAAACAAACATGTACACGAAATGTGCTCTGTACATGTCTGAGGGCCTCTAATTACACTCTCGAGTCAAATTCAAAGCCAGATTCTGCCTGTTTTGTTTTCCGTTTGTCCACAGTCATGATAACGGTAACTGTTAGTAACGAGTGCATCAGACAGGCTGCCCGGCATTTATGCCCTCTCCTTGAAACAACAGCACCTCTAATTTATGAACTGCCACTTTGAACTAACTCCTATTTCAGTTCAAATGACTCAACGGTTATTTGAATAGCTCTATAAGGGTTCAAGCCTTTTTAAAAAATGATGCCGTATCTCATAAAACTATGGTTGATATGGTGATAAATTTCAGGAATGAGACCTCAGCTCTTTGTGCAATCACATTTGGGTTCAGGGCACATTCCAGCCATGGCATCTCATTCCTCGGAAGAGATGAAGGCCCCCACTCTCTGCTAATTATCAGGTCACATTAGAATCTCCTCCTCTTATGATAAAAGCTTTGGCTGCCTTTGAATAAGGCACTTCAAAGTCTCCCTTTCCTGAGATTTCTGAAATCTCAGCCCATTGAGACTGTCACAGCTTGACATGTCTGAGCATTTGTCATACTTTCTGGAAGCCTGCCTCCAACCTTGGACCTGGGATAAGCTGAAAGCTCTTCCACTGATAAGATTTTCTTAAGGAGCAAGAGAGAGAGAGAGAGAGAGAGAGAGAGAGAGAGAGCACTGTCATAGAATAAGGAAAAATCACTCTATCTTGTCCAAGAATTTTAAAAGAGAATTTTTTCGTCACCATCAGAAGGAAAGGTTTATGTCCAATTGAGAGGCTTCTCTGAGAAATGCAGTACCAGGTCCCAAGTAGAAGAAACCAGATTAATAGGTGTATGTCAGGGTCCTGGGAAGAAAAAAGGAGATATTTGAGAAGAATTTAAGAAAAGGGCATTTTGCAAAGGTGTAAATAGGATAAAGGGAAGCCAGCCAGCTTGGGATGATGCAGTACCCTGGGGTTAACTACAGTGGGAGAGATATTAGCACCCTAGACCTGAACTGGAAAGGAGAGAGAGAGTGGTTATAGAAACCCAAAGAGGTAGTTAATGGAACCAACCCCTCACAAGATCCATGGCCTTTCATAGAGGGACACAATCAACCCACAGCCTCTTAGCAAAAAGGCAATCAGATAAATAAATTCTCCAATCTCACTTTCTTTCCACCTTTCAAAACCCTACTTGTTTCCCATTGACTAAACTTGAAACCAGAAGGCAAAGGAGTCCCTTGCCAATGTTCACTAGGTCAGCCTCACGGGCCACCAGACTGGAGAAGGCAGAGGTTGACTTGGAGGGGCACGCTGACAACATCCAGCCCATGGAGAGGTTGACATGGATGTCTGTGGGCAATACAGAACAATAGAATTTCCTCTGCTCTGGTAAACAAAGGGATGTCAGCTTATTTGGAACATACATCGTGTAACAGAGCAAGATTTACTGACCCTAAGCACTCCCATGAATTATACCTTCTCTGCTTCAGATTCTATTGAGGTTTCAAGAATCTGAATTAATAACATTATGTGGATGCTGTGGATTAATTTTTTTAAATGACATGCTGAAAGGTAGCAATAATAAATGTTTAACTTGACACTTATCTGAGAATAGACAGTGCCAATTTTCAGGCCAATTATGCGAATAAAAATGAAAAACTATATGCAGAGCAACAATGGCCCTTTTACCTTGTATGTCTAGACATGGTTGTGGTGGGCACTGCTGACATCAGAACCTGTTCCAGCTAAATAAGATTAGTGACCATCTATGTGGTGTGAACCAAGCAAGGCGTGAGCATCTTGAGTGCCAATTGTTCCCAGGTCTCCCCAGAGTCAGTGATGCTTGCCTGGGATTCTGCCATTATTTTAACATCTTTGTTTTTCAGATGCTCTGGATTTCCTGGTATCCTGCCTTAAAATTCATGCACTCCCAAGGCAACATCAGATTTGTTATTGACAGGTTAAATCAATTAGTAGAAATTAGATTAATGGATTATTAGCCCTGTTGAACCCAACAACAACTAATTATAGTTTTGAAAGGGAGGGTAGTAGACTTGTTGCCCAGGCCACAGTCAGAAGAGGACAGGCATAGATGAGGGCTCCACAGGTAGTGAGATAATCTCTGGACAGTAGGGGAACACCTCGTGGCAAATAGAGGTGAAAGTCAAAGAAAAAGTAGATAAAGAAACCTAAAGGAAAGCTAGGGTATCTAATAGCTTCAATAGATGATGTATATTACATACTGTACATTTTGTGCAAGACATCATACTAAGCTGTTTACATTGACTGCCTGGTGAAGTCTTTACACACATTCTGTGAAATCGGCATTATTAACATCCATGTTTTCAGGCAAGACAAATGAAGTTAAAGGTAGCGATGTAACATGCTGAAGTCAAATAGATAATAAATGATGAGAGAGAATGAGAATTCCAAAACTGCGCCTTCTGAGATCGTTTCACATTCTCTCTTTCCTTCTGTTCAAGAGACTCAGCAAAGGATGGAGTAGAACGGGTAATGAATTTAAATGAAAATTTAAAATGTCCGAGTGCAAAACTCCTGAGTACTGTCCCCAAGAGAGACATCTAGTCTTCAATTTATTGTCCAACAGGGTTTTCTGGAATGTTGACTATCACCTAGGCTTATACTAAGTCCAGGGGCTACAAAGGCAAGGAACCGTGATCTCCTCCTTCATAAACTACCAGTGTAAGAAAGGCGTTCATCCGTGTGTGTACTCTGAGATCACAACAGTAAAATTTGTTGGAAATGGGATACATCACTTCTGCTAATGTTTTGTTAGCCAGAAATGGTTACATGGCATCCATTAAGAATGATAAGAAGAGGACAGTCATGTCTTGGGGATTCCTAGTAATGTCTACTACAGTACTTAGCAGCTAATGCACACTGATTGACTACTTATAGGATTACAGCTTTTGGTAGTGCCAACACTGTCACTTACAATATCTCTTATTTGGTTGTGTATAAAACCAGAAAAGGAAAATAGACCAAATGGTGATAGGAACATGAACATGGCCGAGTCCAATCCCCATTCCAGCTACAAAGCATGGCTCTTCTTGAGAAATGACTTTTGTAGACTAAAATAGGGAGAACAAGGTATTCACTTTGCTACTGGCTGCTGACAGAAATCTGTGGGACCTCCCTTGGCAGCAAAAGGCGTTATCTCCAATCTCCAAGGGTAGTACTTCTTTTTTTTTTTTTTTTGAGTTGTAGTCTTACTCTGTTGTCCAGACTGGAGTATACTGACATACTCATGGCCACCGCAGCCTTGACCTGCTGGGCTCAGGCAATCCTTCCACCTCAGTCTTCCAAGTAGTTGGAACTACAGGCACGAGCCACCACACCCAGCTAATTTTTTTGATTTATTGTAGAGACAAGGCCTCGCCAAGTTGCCCAGGCTGGTCTTGAACCCCTGGTCTCAGGCAATCCTCTCACCTCTGTCTCCCAAAGTGCTGGGATTACAAGCTTGAGCCACTGCCCCCAACCTAGCACAGTATTTCAAAAGATGATCTGGTTTTGGTCAAATTACATAGAAAAGAAAACTCCAAGAGCCACAATTTACAAATCAGATACATTAAAGGCCTGAACACACTAATTAGTTCTTAGTCAATACACAGAAAGGCTACTCTGAAATTATAGCTAAACTGCATAAAAAGAAACACACTTGGAACTAAGGGGGGAAATTGAGAATTTAGGAAATTAAACTCATTACTTCATATACTTCTGTTATGACTCAATTCTTTTTCATTGCCCCTTTTTGAACCTTTTCTATGTCTGTTGTGCTCCTGAATTGAGTAATGGAATTTAATATTAGGTTCTTTTTTCCAATTGCAGGTGTTATTTGGCCTTACACAAGACTAGCAGGATATTTAACAATCTTCCCAAAGAGCCTCAGACAATATTCAAGGAAATGTGTTTTCCTGGCATGCTGGGGAAATGTTGTTCCATGGGAGAAATGTGAAAGGCTTGAAAATTTTGACTGTGAGACAAAATCTCCTAGAAGCATTGGACAAGAGGCCAAGCAGGAATGGGAAGAGAACCGAACCAGGAGTCTGAGACTAGGTCCGAGACCAGTCTCTCTGCCACATAATTTGTAACCATAGGCAAGTCACTTCACATAGTGGTACTGTGATGTGCAGGTTCTTCCTTCAGGATTGAATGGCTCGTTCCCTGAGCTGCTGCGAGCAATCCCAGTATATATCCCTAGCTGTCAACCCTTTTAAGGGATTGTCTCAGTTGCAGAGCTACGCTTCACCCTGGGAAATTCATACCCAATGACTGGTCAATGAGGAAACCTGATCTTCTTGGCCCCAGCTAGAGACAACTTAGAAATGGCATTTTACCTCCAACAGTCCCTGTGAGGTCAACTAGGGTCCTTGTTCAGAATTCATTTTAGCTTAACTTCTCCCTTTGCCCAGTTCTGCTTCCTTCTTCACCCTTGCGTAGAGGTTGATGCCAAGAGTACTCCCTAGTCTCTATCTCAAAATCTCCCTCCTGGGAAATCCAATCTGTGATTATACATCCAGCTTAAGTCTAGGAATCTAGGACTCATTTTTCTCTTGTGAACAATGACAAAAACAAATCCTGAGGGAGTTTTGGGCTTTTAATACAAGGCCCACGTGTGAACATAAGAGGGACTTTGGACAACCTGAAATTTTACATAAAATTTTGTGTGTAGGTGTAGAGGAGTGCTCTCCTGGGGAGACGAGCATAGTTCTCAACAGATTGTCTCAAATGTTTCTCACTCCAAAAGGTAAAAAGTCATTAATAAGAGATAATCTTTTGCAGGTACATTAGTTGGAGCATTCCAGATTTCACAAGGTACAAAGTGGTGTCTTCAAATGACTGCACTCTGTTATCCTAACATGCCAATATGAAAGTCAATTTGTATTTATAAATTAATGACCAAAGTCTAACCTCACAAAGATGTGTTCATTTCATGTTCTAGAAGTAACATTTCTAGGTTTAATTGTTAAATCTTTGAAAGGCCTTGAGGATAGACATTTCAAGGATAGAAAAGTGAATCCAAACTGGATTCAACAGGAAAGACAACTTGGAACAGGCTTGAATTCCTTGCTCCTACAATTCTAAAACCAAACTAGAACCAAATTCTGAAAACCTTGTATCCCTCCACCCCCACTCTAGACCACTACTATGAGAAATGGATTTGTCCCCTAGGGAGAATAGCAATAGCTTCACTTTAATATGCACCTACTATATGCCAGGTGCTCTGCATTATTTATTTTATTGAAGCTCCGGCCACTAGGTGAGCAAGCAGTATTCTTTTCATTCTACACATAAGCAAACTGAAACTCAAAAATTTCCAGAAATTTAGCCAAGGTCACAAAAAGACTAAAACTGATTTGGGATTTAAACTCAAATTTGTCTTGGGTTACAAATTTGTCCAATTCAGATCTAAATTCTGTGCATGTTCTACATACCAACTCACCACCTTAGGTGGGCAGACCCACCTTCCCAAGTTTCTGGAAGTAGTTATTTTAAGAGTGAAAACTGGTGGTGAACAGAGCGTCTGTGACACAATCATCTACTGGAGGCTCTGTTGTTATCATCTGGTGCCAAATGGGTTCACAAAGGATGTCCCTTAAAATAGTCCTTGTCCCCAGGTAGAAAAAACAACGCAGATGACCAGATGAATATTTTACTAAACATACAGTTGTAGGGACAGAATTGTGGGGGGGGGGGTATGTGTGTGTGTGTGTATTTTAACCTTTTTCAGATGCATTTGGACTATGCCAGTGGAATCCAAGCAGTTCATTTGTGATTTTATTCAGAAGTACTGCTCAGCCCCATAAGATAAGGAGTTACTGCTAACAATGTCAGCAGCTTAAATTACTACTATTAAGTGCAGTGTTCGTTCTACCATGCTAAATGGGATACACAGCAAACCAAAAATGGTCTCTTTTAATGTCAGATTTCTCTTTTTTGCTACTATAACCATCAGTCCTTACTATTAATAATTACCAGTAGCTCTGCTGGTCTAGGGTAGTGGCACTGGGGCTCTGTGGAGCCTTGTCCCATGGCTCCCCCAGGCACAGCCCTCTCAACAGCTCTCTGCAGGATCCCTACACCTGAGGCACTGGGTCAGGGTGCCCTGGCCTGTCTGAAACCTAGAGGAAGTAGCTCTATGGTAGCACACACCTCAACACTCTTTCAGCCTCAACCTGTTACACAGTTCCAAAGCTTCCATATTTTTAGGAATTTTTTTACAGAAGCACCCCACTTCTTGTACCAATTTTGGTCTCAGTTTGGGCTTCTATAATAAACTGATTATAATTTTTTGCTATCACAAAAATACCACACTATAGACTGCATGGCTTAAACAGTGAACATTTGTTTCTCACAATTCTGGAGTCTCAGAAGTCCAGGATCAAAGTGCCAGCAGATTTGGTGCCTGGTGGAGGCCTGTTTTCTGGTTCACAGTTGGCCCTCTTCACCATGTCTCACCTAGCAGAAGCAGGGCTAAAGAACTCTCTAGAGTCTCTTTCTAAGGGTACTAATCCCACTTGTGAGGGCTCCATCCTCATGATCTCATCACCGCCCATAGGCCACACTTCCTAATATCATCACACTGAGGGTAAGAATTTCACTGCATAAATTTGTAGAGAATGTAAGCATTCAGCCCATAACACTGATATTAATAATAACCATTGCTGGGCGTGGTGGCTCAAGTCTGTCATCTCAGCACTTTGGGAGGCCAAGGTGAAGTGTATTGCCTGAGCCTGTGGGTTCGAGACCAACCCGGGCAACTTGGCAAGACCTTGTCTCTACAGTAATCCAAAAATTAGCTGGGTGTGGTAACACATGCCTGTAGTTCTGGCTACTTGGAAGGCTGAGGCAGAAAGATTGCTGGAGTTCAGCAGGTTGATGCTGGGTAAGTGTGCCAATGCACTCCAGCTTAGGTGACAGAGTGAGACTCCAGTTCAAATAATAATAATAATAACCATTACCTCTCACAAGTATATAGTATATGAATACTTCAGTTCACACTATCTCATTTAATCCTTCCAATAATATTACAAAGAAGGCTGAGCAAGTACTGCTATTTTCATTTTATAGATGAGGAAACAAGTTTAGATTGCCTAAGACGGCTGTTCCCAAACATTTTGGCATCAGGAACCTATTCGTGGAAGATTGTTTTTCCACTGACTGGGTGTGTCATGCACAGATGAAAATAAGGGTCAGATTCTCACTGAAAGCCTGCTGTCAGATGCAACTGTACAATTGAAATGCATCCGCTCACTGATGAGGTTTTGATATGAGTCTGCAAGCAATAGATTTACTATGGTCTCTGTGCAGTCAAACCTCACTGCTCATGTTAACCTGTATTTGCAGCCACTCCCCTGTGCTGACATCACTGCCTTAGCTCTACCTCAGATCAACAGGCATTATATTCTCATAAAGAGCATGCAATCTAGATCCTTCTCACGTGTCATTGACAATAGAATTCATACTTCTGTGAGAATCTAATGCCACTTCTGATCTGACAGAAGGTGGAGCTCAGGCAGTAATGCCAGTGATTATGAATACAGATACAAATACAGCAGCTGTAAATGCAGATGAGGCTTCACTAGCTCGCCCACCACTCACCTCCTGTTGTGGGCCCGTTCCTAACAGGCCATGGACTGGTAATGTGGGGACATTTAGCCTGAGGGATTTATTCAAGACTTCATATTCGTGTTCTGGCTTCTAGTTTTTTCCAAAATTTACTAAGAAATAGAGATAAAATAGACCCACATCCGTGAGGCCACACTATATGAAAATCCTCATGTTAGCTTCCTACTCTGTATTTTCATACAAAAACTGGAAAGGCCATTTCAAAATTGTGTCAGATCATATTGCTTCCTGCTTTCAATCCTGCAGTGCCTCATCATAGCACTAAATAAAATTCCACATCCTTTCTCTGGCCTACAAGATCTTAAGGAACTGTCCTCACCCATCTCTTTAACTTCCTCTTCTCACTCACCTCTAGCTTTCTTGTTCTTGAACAAACAAGCTTTTGTATCTGCACTTTCTCTCTCTCTCTCTCTCTCTCTCTCTCGCTCTCTCTCTCTCTCTCTCTCTCTCTCTCTCTCTGCAACTCTCTCCTGATATTCCCAAGATTCACTTCTTCCCAGAAAAGACTTCCCTCACCACCTAGCTGAAAAAGCAACCCCATCATTTGACCCTGGCTTATTGCTATCCACAACTCTTGTAAATACTAAAATTATACGTGTATTTGCTTATTTTCATATTTGTTATGCTAATATTTGTTTAGGCTTGTTATTTATATTTACTGTTTTCCCTCCTATAATATAATATGAAGGCGAGGATTTCTTATAATTTGTTCACTGATAAACCCCCAGTACCTAGCAGAGGGTCAGACTCCCAGTTCATGTTCAATAGATGAGTAAGTCTTACTGAAAATGTCAGCTGAGAAGTTGAGAGTGCAAAGGGAGTCTTATGTTTGTTGCTGTCAGAATTTCCCTTTTCATAAACTGGAAATGTCTGTATGACTCCCATGATGTCTTATTAGACTTTTATAAGAAAGGGGTTTATCCCAGTTTCACTACTTACAAGTCATGGGGGCTTCCATGAGTTATTTACTCTTGCTGGTTTCTGACACTAGATTTTCTTATCTGTAAAATGGGCATAATGGTAGTTGTTGTAGGAGCTGAAAAATTAAATATAAAAAGCAAGCATAGGCCTGGCTTGGTGGTTCAGCCTGCAATTCCAGCACTTTGGGAGGCCGAGGTGAGTGGATTGCCTGAGCCCACGGGTTCTTGGTGAGACCACCCATCTCTACAGTAAGTCAAAAATTAGCTGGGCATAGTAGCGCACACCTGTAGTTCTGGCTACTTGGAAGGCTGAGACAGAAGGTTCGCCGGAGCCCAGCAGGTCAATGCTAGGGGGGCCATGAGCGTGCCACTGCACTCCAGTCTGGGCGACAGAGACTCCAACTCAAAAAAAAAAAAAAACAAAAACAAAAAACAAGCACAGTGTCTGACACATGGTAAGTTCTCATTGGATTTTGTCAAGAGAATTATGATTACCATGAAAAGAATCGCAAACTTAGTTATCCACTTACTCTCTTATTCACCATCCATGTATGAATGATCTAGGCACAGGAGAAGCAGAAAAGAATGAGATCCACTCTAAGTTATTAGAAACGTTTGGAACATTGCAGGGAAAAGAGAGGGCGTACATTATCATTTGTTTTCCTCTGCACTACCAGAAACTTCTACCATACACGTATGTATAAATCGTTCAGTGAGATAACTTGCAAGAAGCAATCATTATTTCATGTATTCAATATTACATTGAATGCTTTTCCTCGCTGATTTCCTCAAAAACACTGAAGACATAGCCGTGGAAAATATTTATATAGTCCCTGAACTAAAGAAATGTACAGTTTAACGAGGAGGACAGACTCTAGGTCGCTCACATACTGACCCTACCTGGGGCCCTGGTTTGTGTGGTCTGCACTGTCATGATGATATTAGAGTCGTAAACAGTCACACTTTCAGTAAGATCTTACTGAAAAATCCTGATTCAAAATTTCTCTTGAGAGATCTGATGTTTTGTCAATATTTGAGCCTGTGCTTCCTTCTGGCAACAAAACTCTGAAGCTGAGGAATCATCACCCCTTTATATTAACTCTCAAGATTTTAAAAATCTCTGCAGTTTGTCTATATCCTTACAATTTTTTCTATCCTGTTTCCAATAGTCAAGTGTTAAGATCCCCTACAATGATTGTAAGTTTTTCATTTTCTCCATAGAACAGTCAGTGATTGATTTATGTATTTTAAGGCTGTGTTGTTAGGTTCATATACATTTATGATGGTAATACATTCTTGGTGGATTGTTCTTTTTATTATGATTTAGTGCCCCTTTTTGCTCTTAGCAATTGTTTTACTTTAAAATCTATTTTCGTCAGAATTCGAATAGCTCCACCAGTGTTCTTTTTGATTATTATGTGCCAGCTATATCCTTTTCCATGCTCTTATTTTCCCTACCCATCAACTTCTTTCTAGCTTTTACATCTTTCTCTCCACTTTGAACATTTCTTCAGCTGTCCCCTCAGACTCCAAGAACCAGCCTCACATTAGCATCTTATGCTACCACCTGAGAATTCTGCAGATCTAATCATGCTGCCAACAGACAGCATGGGCAGGGAGTGCTACAGTGACTGGGTGGCTTCCTACAGCACTGCCCCGCCTTCCAGCTTACTCATCTCGACTTGGATCTGGCTATGATTTTCACTTTTTAAAATTTTCTTCCTAAAAATTATGATCGATCATCACCATGTATGGAATTTAAAGGTGGTTGGGGCTATCTTTCAAGGCACGAATGTGCACAAACATCAAGACTAGCCATGCAGGATATGCGATAATGATTGTGACAGATAAATCTCGACAGTTTCTAAGTCTGTGACGGGAAAATGGTAACTTAAAGCCCCTCCTTGGTGAACCCCATGAGGTTGGTTTCCTAGTACACAAATTCCATGAGTATTTCCTTCTCTTGTTTCTTTGTTTGTTTGTTTTTTTCTGACTGGGGAGCAGGCATTGGAATATACACATCATTCCTAGGGTCATAATAAAATGTAAGGACAAATGTCTTTAAATAAGTTTTATACTCTAAGCTTAGGGGCAGCATTTAATGTAAGGATAACATTTGGTAATTATGTCCCAAGCCTCAACAATGTATCTCAGATTCCTCACCAACACTATGAATATGTTATTTTATTAGTCAATAATGTGGTAATATTAGAGAAAGAAAGCAAGACAGAGACAGAGAGGCAGCAGACACTGAGATAAACAAAGAGTGGGTGAATAGGAAAAATAACTTGCCATGAAGTTGAGAGATGTGTGTTTAGTTGGAGCCTAAATTTAAACAACTCAGTGCTTCTACAAACCCAAAATCGGCCCGTTCTGAGATGTCCATTCAAATTTTCCTAATCTAACCACTTCAATTTATTGTTCACTAATTAGATAGAATTGTTGTCCAGAATAAAGAAATAACCACCCGGTAATTACTTCATTGTAAAATGTAATGAGCATCCAAACACTGACACATACTGTAAAAATCGCAGCCCAATAAATAGAACACTGTTTTCCAACAATAACCCGGCAGTGAATTCTGCCAGTGTATTTCTTTGTGAAACATGTTTATGTGATAGTCTTCCAATTTTATGGCAGAAGTTTATCACCATAAGGTGCATTTCATGACAGCCGAATAACTACATTCAGTTAGGCCTGTCACCATGTGCCTTCCGTATCAAGACACATGCTGATTGTATCAAATACTGTTGACTGTCTTAGTGCTGGGAATAGAAAAGATGATTACGCTGCTCTGTGTAGATATGATGCAATATTATTCACATTGCAAGAAATTGAAGGTCAAGGTTGTCTAACAACATTAGAAAGATTGGGTATTGAAAGCTTCTTAATGCAGTGATGATTCACTAATGGGAAGACGACAGGTGTATCTCAATGTGTGGATGATTCTTTATGTAAACGGGTGGGCTAAAGGTATATACACATCAAATAATTGTGTATTATTGGGTGGGGACATGGATTATTAATTTGTCTTTCTGAAAATAAAGCAAAACAGTGCTTAAAGTAAAAGACGCATTGATATATTCAGAAGGATTAGACTGAAGAATAAGAGATCTAAAATGCTGCCACTATCTGCATGGATGTATTCTGTGATGACTTTAGCAAAAATGAATTTACCCCACACCTTGGCATTCGCCCTTGTCTCTGGTTTTAGCCTAGGTACTGCTGACCTTCAGTCCCACATGGTACACATACTGCTAAGCATATCTTTGTTAGGCTAGACGATCACGTCCATGTCTCTAAAATAGCAAAGGTTATCAGCAAGTTAATCAAATTTGAAATTTATTTACACTCCATTGTCAAACAGCTCTTCTGGTCTGATCCCAGCTCTGCAACTGACCCAAAGTATATAACCCTAGAAATTTAATTTCTAAAAATCTGATTCTGTGATTTCATATGCAGTTACCTGTGATCTTGCCTGATTCTTACAATTCTTTTATAGTCATGTTGTATAGCTCAAAGAAAGAGAAAATACATTTTCTAGGATGGCTTTCACAGGAACATACTTTCCATCAATTCTCCCTTCACATCTATCCACTCATGAACTAACTTAAAACATAATAAAGTTATGATTTCAATAATTTACCAGATCAATGCACCGTTAACAAATTGGGCAAACATCCATATTGAATTCAATCACAGTTTAAATGCTTATACTGGAAATTCTGTTGATGTAACAGCTATGTTATAGGGACTTGGTACTGGCTTTCAAAGAATAAGAGTTAGTCTGATGTACTTAACACCAACCACATGTTCAACGTTGAATCATGCCACTTTAAAGGATCCTGGTAATTCTCTAGTCTGTGGCCTTTTCTAGTGTGATCCACAAAATGTCCTGACAAGGACCTATTAGGTGCAGTCAGATGAGCAACCTGAGAGGCACTTAAACCACAATTAGGGCAAGGGAGATTCTGAATACAGGGCCAGCTAGAGGTGATAGGGGAAAATATTCAGACAGATCCATCACAAGGGGCAGGAAATGCAGCATTTTCCATTAGCTGGTAATTGGAGAGAGGGTCTTCAAAGAGGTCAGAGGGAATTAACAGGCTGTCCCACCAACTGGGCAGGGCTAGGGAATCTAAAAGAGAGAGATAACAGCAGTTCCATGGCCCTGGGTAGTTGCTGTCGCTACAGTCTGTTCTAGGGATTGGGGCCTCAGCCAGTGTTACAGTCCCTGGTAAAATGAGGATGAAACCACAAGGCTGGAATAAGCTGCATGTGTGTATGAATGGTCTTGTGGAGTGGGTAGGATAACAGAGTGCCTTCCTTAAGGAGGCTGGCCTGAGGAACCTTGACCATGGGCACAGAAGGCATGGAGAGAGTCAAGGAAATCATCCCTGCTGCACAAAGCATACAATGATGACTGAGAAAGAAAAAGCAAGATCAGGCTTTAAGAGGGTAAGAACTAGACAGAATGAGACTCAAGAAAAAGGTCATGGCCCATGGTTCAGAACTGGGGTTCTGTATCCGAGGGATGTTGCCTTTTCCTCAGTGTCTGTTCTAGGCATTTGAGGAGGGGCTCTTTTGCTGAATGGAATCAGTCTGTTGAACATATGTGAAGAATCAGGTTATTTATTTTAATAATCTCAACAGCCTAACTGCTTGTTCATTTGGTGACTTAATGAAACCTTGCCCATCTAACCACGATGTCAAACATAATGAATCAAATTAACACAAAAATAGTAACAGTGCAGTCAAAATGCAACCTGATCATATTTGGGAATTATGGGGTCTTTGAGAGAAGATTAACTGACACCTTATAAATTATTTATTCTGAAATTGTGGGGTGTGATGTTTCCTCATTATTCATAAATCATAAATGCTTGGCTTAATTCAATAATTCAAGAATTAGCTTTTGGTTACTTGATACTATCACAGTAGCTGCATTTTCGTAAGTTAAAAAAATGACTGCAAACTGTAGGGAACACTACTTTAAATAGTTGCTAAAAAAATAAATCTATATTTAATGGATTCACAGTCCCTAAAGCCTCAACTAAAAAGCACAATTTAACTACTTTCTGGGTAATACCACCCTACATTTATAGATTGCTAAGCAAAATCTAGGAATGATGTTCACAGTTTAAAATAAGCAGTTCAAAAGAGGTTTGTTGCAAGCTTAAACAGATACATTTAAATTAGTGTTTTCTGTAGTGTATTAGTCAGGGTTTCCCAGAGAAACAGAACAAAGAGGGTGTATGTGTGTGTTGTGTGTGTGTGTTGTGTGTGTGTGTGTGTGTGTGAGAGAGAGAGAGAGAGAGAGAGAGAGAGAGAGATTTATCATAAGAAATTGGTTCATTTGACTGTCGAGACTGACAAGTCCTGAGGTCTACAGTGGGCAACTGAGACCCAGGAGAGCCGATGCTATAGTTATAGGCCAAAGGTAGGTAAGCTGAAGACCCAGGAATTACTGATGTTTCACTTCAAGTCCAAAAGCAATAAAGAATAGATATCCCAGCTCAAAGGCAATCAGAAAGAAGGAATTCCCTTCTACTCACAGGAGGGTCAGAATTTTTGTTCTATTCAGGCTCTTTAACTGAATGGGGTCCACCCATATTAAGAGGATCAACCTGTTTTACTCAGCCTACTGATGTAAATGTTAATCTCATCCCAAAACACCTTCACAGACACACGCAGAATAATGTTTCACCAAATGTCTAGACACCCTGTGGCTCAGTCAAGTTGACACATCACATGTAGCAACTATCATCACATTTTTTTTTAGTTGGAGTCTCACTCTGTTGCCCAGGCTGGAGTGCAGTGACACACTCACGGCCACCCCAGCATCACCCTGCTGGGCTCTGGCGATCCCTCCACCTCAGGCTTCCAAGTAGCTGGAATTACAGGCGCACACTACCATGCTGGCTAATTTTTGATTTATTATAGAGACGAGGTCTCGCCAAGTTGCCTGGGCTGGTCTCAGACCCATAGGCTCAGGCAATCCACTTGCCTCAGCCTCCCAAAGTGCTGGGATTACAGGCTGAGTCACCGAGTCTGGTCTACCGTCACATTTAACCATCACATATAGCAACTAGATTGTTTTCAGCACTGAATCTAAAATATGTTCTCCCAATAAAGTTTGCCAGTTCAGGTATTTCTGTGACTTAATGTGAACTTCCTTGGTTTCTTGTTTCTCCAAGGATTGAAAACAATGTTCATATATTGCTCAGTGATCTAGCCAGAGCTTGATATGGTAAAAATAAGTGACCTGAATGGTTGAGATGAGATTACCTACCCCAACTATCACCAGCCACTATTGAAGGAGAGTCAAAAACAAGACTCTTGATTATTTTCCTCATCACTGTCCTTGATGCTGACTGATCCCCGTCAGGGGTGTCAAAAATATGAAAGTATTGGCTGAGCTTAGTTTCCTGGTAGAAAATTAAAACATACTTGTAACTTGCATAAATTACTTATTTATTTTTAATTCGCCCTCTTGCTTTTGAAACTTAAAATTTATCAGTTTCAAAATCAGAGGGGTTTTTTTGGTGCCTGATATTTTATAAGCTGTGCTATTAATTTTTAGAAGTAAGAATCTCTTAAACATTTAGATATGGGAATAGAGTTGTGAAAAGAAAAATGACAGATTATTCTCTTTAGCACACATTCCCACATTAACCAGCTTTGGTAATAAACTGATATACAAGGATCAATCATTTTCAACTTTGTCTCAGTGAAATAAATCTAGAACGATGGAGCAAATGTTCCAGAGTATGGGAATTCATTACAGAATGCCATGGGGAAAACTATTTGTGCAGAGAGGAAAGAGAAAAATAATGCCTACATTCCGAGCAATAAAGAGAACAGAAACTTCTTAATCACCGTCTCAAGAATGGTGGTTTGGTGGAGGAGAGAGAGCGCAAAAGAAACAGAGAGGAAGAAAGGAAGGAAAAAGAGGTTAAGAGTGAGAAAGACAGAAATAGGAGGCCTCAAGTAAGTCAACCCCAAGCTATCAGAGAGTTTGCAAGGGCAATGTAATAGCTGAACTGGCATGTGGATTTCAAGAGGCCATGCCCATTGTCACAGGCCTGATGATCTGACCTTCCATGTTCTCATTAAAGCCTAAGGCTCTGTCATGTCTCAGGCCACGGCAAAAGCTTGGAAGTAACTGTTTCTGCTATCGAGCTCAGTGGCCTCTAGTTAATTCGAATGGGATTGCTGCTCAGAAGAAAGGCAACTAGGAAGATCAGAGAGTAAACCTTCACTTCGTAGAATATCAGAGGTCAATCTTTTATTTGCTCTTTCATTTTTCAATCATTAGTAGCTTGCAATTAGTGAATGTTAGAAAATAGGTCTAAAACACATATAAGGGAAGAGACCTCTGTCTCCAGTCTGATTTCCTATCTTTTACACTTGTCCTCCCCTAAGCCAACACAAGGTGTTTCAGAGATGGAGTATTAGACAGTTTGCTTTCAAACCCAGGCGAGCAAGCTGCAGGTTAAACACACGGAACAGAGCCCATTTGTCCCAGCCCAGGAAGTTCCTGACATCTGACTCTCTTGCATGGGACAAGCCCAACCAAGATCAACAATATACTAGCTGAGTGTATGCAGTGGGACCAGAATACCCACTCAACTGGCCAGCAGATTTTAAATACATATAGATGGTTTTGAACCACTAAGCTTTGTAGTTGTTTGTTTATTACTCACCATTACTGTGGCAATAAATACCTGGTACACTGCCTTTATGCTACAGGTTGAGTATCTCTAATCTAAAGAAACAAAATTCAAAATGTTCCAGAATCCAAAACTTTTAGAGCACTGGCATGGGGCTTAAAGAAAATGTTCATTGGAACATTTTGGGTTCCAGATGTTTGGCTTAGGAATGCTCAATTGGTAAGTATAATGCAAATATTTCAAAATAAAAAAATGTCTATCCAAAATTCAAAGCACTTCTGGTCCCAGGCCTTTCGGATAAGAGATACTCAACCTATATCATTGGTATGGTCATCTGGTATTTTTATGGCACTCTTGAATTGATCCTTAGTACTTTATAGAATAGCAGTTACAATACCTTACGTTTATTGAGTGCTTTCTATGTGCCAGACACAAGGAGCATTTTCATTCATTCATTCAGCAAATAAATGATTACACTACACTGCTATGTACCAAGAGCTGTATTACATGTTAGGGACGCAGCATGAGAAGAACAGACAGAATCCAGCCATTGTACGTTTACAGTCTAGTTGGGAAATGATGTTAATGAAACCATCTTACTCATGTATAAAAACTGTAAGAGGGGCCATGAAGAAAAAATACAGGGAGATAACAGAGCTCAGAAAGAGGATTTATCTAACATAGATATCAGGAAAAGAAGACTTTCCTGAAAAAAACAATATTTGGTGAGAAAGAAGAAAAATCTCACCAAATATTGCAGGCAGACAAAATCCAGCACATAAAGGCCTTGTTGCAAGAGCAACCAGAGCTCAATCAAAGATCCAAAGGGCTGGTGTGGCTGGAATGTGCAGCAAAAGATAGTAAGTGAGCTGTGGGCGGAGCTAGGTCATGCCTAATTAGGTTTTTGGCCTTGGTTCTTATGCAATAAGTCCTTGAAGGGATCTCTTACTCAATAATCACCGCTCCCCCAATGGGTAAGTAATTTCATTGTGTCCATTTTGCAGATAAGGGAACCAAGATGTAGGGAAGCTAAGCAACTTGGCCAGATCTGCCATTTAATAGGTCACATTCCAAAGCCAGTCCTCGAGTATGCAGCTACAAATCCCTTTTCCCTGATAATTTCACTAACACCTTGAGAGCAAGGGGTGTGCTATGCTTTGTTGTTTCTATTCTCTCTGGTCCTTAACAGAGGCCTGGACGGGCAAACAGGACAGACCTGAGAATTGGGCAGACAGGTTCAAAGGCTGCCCTTGCCCATGGGTAACCTTGAATAAGCCATCTAATTTTTCTCAATCTCTTTGGTTTTCTTTTTCAGGATAGAAAAGGGGTAATAATGTCTCTCTCCAGGCAGGAGCATGGGGACACAGAAGTGAAAGACCTGAAATATAGTGGATACTCAGTAAACGCTGGTTGTTATTAGGATTACCAGAGGCTCAATAATGGAATGTGGATCTACTGTTTACTCATTATCATTACCATCCTAAGGCAACAGCCTTATGACACTCATAAGTCCCAAAATGACACTGACATTGAACTTCACCGAGGATTAAATAACTCAATTAGTTGGAAGCCCTGCTAATTTTCCAATCCACATCCAACCTGGAAAAGGCCTCAGGTCTTGTGCCTATGGTCTTAATGATTCGTGCATGCACCCCTAAAACTGACACCCCCAGCATCCTCTGATGGGGAGGCAGGTGGATGGAGAACTTCTTTAAAGCTCTCTTCTCAGGAGAAGCAACCACCACCAGGTGATCCCAGGAAAATGCAAGGCTCTGACCTTCTTCTCCCATATTCTCTATTTCTCTACAAGCCTTTCATTTGTCTGTTTTGGGCTGAAAGCCTAAGTCGGCCTGCTGTGTAAGGTCAGGTGGCAGAGCACATAGGAGTGTGGATGTCACCTATGGAAGATTTACTTACTGATGAGCAGCACGGAAAACAAGTGGCTGAAATGCCATGGCATCTGGTCCAGAGAGAGGCTTCTTTAGCTCTGATCGAGTGAACGCTACCTTTGGAAGTCTGTAGACTATACTAGTGAAGAGTAGATCTCTGGATTCAGACAGACACCCCAGCCTTTTACTTATGAGCTGTGTGATCTTTGGCAAGTTACTAACTCCCTCGGAATCTGTTTGGCTCTGTAAATGGAGATAATAACCACTTTATGGGGTTTAGTTAAGAAACAATCAATCTGGGTAACATAGTGAGATCTCATCTCTACAAAAAAGTTTTAAAAATTTAGTCAGGAGTGGTGGTGTGCATCTGTGGTCCCAGCTACTCAGAAGACTGAGGTGGGAAGATTACCTGAGCCCAGGAGGTTGGGGCTGTGGCGAGCCGTGATTGTGTCACTGCACTGCAGCTTGGGTAACAGAGTGAGACCTGAACTAAAAAAAAAAAAAGAAAAAAGAAAGATAAGAAGCAAATACCATCATGCACGTAACATTCTTAGTAAAGTGCCCAGCACACCAGGTATGTCCACACACTCTTGTTATTGTTACTCTGAATGATACTGAGATTCTCAGACTACCCCAGAAGAAAGCAGTCTGTCTGTTTATCTGCTCAGGTAGAAGAACGCAGCATAGGGGAAAGTTTTAAATTAATACAAAAAGGGAGCCGGGCTCGGTGGCTCAGCCTGTAATCCCGCGCCTTTGGGAGGCTGAGGTGAGTGGATTGCCTGAGCCCGCGGGTTCGAGACCCGCCTGGGCAGGCGAGACCTCATCTCTATAATAAATCAAAAAATCAGCTGGGCGTGGTAGCGCGTGCCTGTAATTCAGGCTACTTGGAAGGCTGAGGTGGAAGGATCACCAGAGCCCAGCAGGTCGAGGCTGCGGTGGCCGGGAGTGGCCACTGCACTCCAGTCTGGGCGACAGAGTGAGACTCCGACTCAAAAAAAAAAAAAATACAAAAAGGCCTACTGGGAAAACGTTGCTGGTCCCTTAGCCCCACCTAGCCATTGCTCCATGACTCCCATTCTTAATGAATTAGTGGCCCTTGAAGACATACATTCTTGTCGCTATTCACCCCAGAGAGTGGATCAAAAGAAAACTTGCCTTTCCCTGTAATGAAATTTATGAAATGCTAAAAATATTAGGGGGAAACTATGAAATTACTATTTTTGTAAGTCAATATTTGACTGTTTCTCAATAAATTAAATAGTCCAAAGAAGCCTGGTGGTCCACCAGGCCAGAGTAGGTCAGGGTGAGTCAGACAAAGTTTATTTTGTGATGACTCGTTTGTTTTACTATCCCTCTCTCATAAGCTTCTTTTGTTTTAGCCATGACTGAAGGAGCCTGGAGCTCCCTAATGCCCACTGCATTCCAACAGCCTCCTCCAAGTCTGCTTCCCTGGCTACCAAGTGTCCCTTCTGTTGGTATCACAGTCATTTTAGAAACTCAAAGAGCCACAGGGGCGAGAAAGACCTCAGCAGGCAAGCCCCCTTCCCCTAAACACAGACTTTCCCTGTATGTGCTACAATCTCTGATGATCCACGCCAGCTGGTCTTGCCAGGATTTGATCATTTATTCCAGGAATCCATGAGCCTACCAGGATCCGGGGTCCATGCAGATTCCTTCTTCAGAAACACTCTGATGTGTGGAGTAATTCTCCAAGCCACAGCCAGGACTCCAGAAATCTAGATTCTACCACTTCTCAGCCTCGTAACCCTCAGTCAAACAAGAATTTTCTTCCTTGAAAAACCGGGATAGTGAACAATTCAGGCTATACTCTCAATCCCTCACAGAGATACAAGGAGGTTCAAATCCCTTCATTTTTCTTTTTCTCTCTTTCTTTCTTTTTTGATGAGAAAGCAGGAGTATATTAAGATAGGAAAGCTCTTGCAGCAGGAGAGGACCCGGAAGAGGGCTGCCCTCAAATCCCTTCTTAAAGAAAAAATGTTTGGAAAAACTGTCAGTTGCCCTGCAAAAGTTTCTTACTTCTCATACCTGGGCATGTAAATAAGATATTAAGAAAACCCAAATAAACTATGAGACCTAATCTATATTGTGCATGCCAACTTAAAAGCCTCACACATGCAGGGCAAGTGAGCATTGAAGCAGGACTGTAAGACATGGTGACAATTTTTTTTAACGGTTTCTGGTCAGAGACAGGACTGAAATTTCAGGAAGCCAAATCTCAGCCAGGTAGCCCAGTAGCCCTCTGTTAACATATTACTCGGCATTGTAAAAACTTTTAAGAGCCCGGGCTTGGTGGCTCAGCCTGAAATTCCAGCACTTTGGGAGGCCGAGGTAAGTGGATTGCTTGAGCCCGCAGATTCGAGACCAGCCCCGGCAACTTGGCGAGACTTTATCTACAGTAAAATAAAAATGAGCCAGGTATGGTAGTGCGCGCCTGTAGTTCTGGCTACTTGGAATGTTGAGGTGGCAGGTTCACCGGAGCCCAGCAGGTTGACGCTGGGCTGGCCATGAGTGTGCCACTGCACTCCAGCCTGGGCAACAGAGTGAGACTCCGACTCAAAAAAAAAAAAAACTTTCAGGAAAAAACAAGAGTTTATTGACTACTTTTAAATGACAGCAATATTTCTCCTTCTGCAATGAGTGACTCCTTTCTATACAGAAAAGCAGCATTGATTTATTTTCTTAGTGAATTCAAACAAGCAGTTTAAAATGTGATCTAATCATGTAGTTATGATTATTTAGAAATTTCTCAGTTAAAAAAAGCACAAATACCTAGAGAGGCTGTATCTCTGTGATATTCCTTTGCACAATCATTCATTCATTCAACAAATATTTATTGAGCATCAGTCATGAGCCAGGCACATGTTCTAGGTACCCAGATTATGGCTATGAAAAATACAGAGAAATCCAAGATTTGCATTCATTCAAGCCATGTCTACCCATTTAAATCGTCAGGAGGATAATAGATTTAATGTGAGTTAAAGCTTTAGCTAACCCTATAAGTCTCAAATGCTCCATGAGGAATCACTGAATTTTGCAATTGTGTATATTTCTTCTCCAAATAAGAGTCAGTGTGAGGCCAAGCTCGGTGGCTCAGCCTGTAATCTCAGCACTTTGGGAGGCCAAGGTGAATGGATTGCCTGAGCCCGTGGGTTCGAGACCAGCCCAGGCAACTTGGTGAGACCTTGTCTCTACAATAAATAGAAAATTAGCCAGGCGTGGTAGCGTACCCCGGTAGTTCCAGCTACTTGGAAGGCTGAGGCGGAAGGCTCGCTGGAGCCCAGCAGGTCAACGCTGGGGTAGCTGTGAGCGTGCCACTGCATTCCAGCCTGGGCGATCGAGTGAGACTCCAACTCCAAAAAAAGAAGAAAAAAAAGAGTCATTGTGACGGGCAGGATGCAGGAGTCAGATTAGAAGCCCTGTGCTCCACACCTGGCCTTGTCAAATTTCAAGTTGTGGCTAATTGAGTCCCCTCTCCTTGTCTGAGTTCCACTCTCCTCACCCACATAACAAAGGTGTTTTCTTTGTGTTTAGTTTTTTTTTACAGACAGGTTCATGCTCTGTTACTCAGGCTGGAGTGCAGTGGCACAATCTTAGCTCTCAGTAATCTCTAACTTCCTGGCTCAAGGGATCCTCCTGCCTCAACCTCCCAAATAGCTAGGACTAGAGGTGCGTACCATCACACCTGGGTAATTTTTAAAAATTTTAATGTAGAGACAAGGCCTTCCAAAGTGCTGGAATTTCAGGCTGAGTCACCAAGCCCAGCCTCTTAAAAGTTTTTACAATGCCCAGGTTGGTCTTGAACTCCTGGCCTCAAGTAAGATTCTCTTGCTGCTTCATCAGCCTCCCAAAGTGCTGGGATTACAGGCATGCGCCACCGTGCCTGTCCTGCTTTCTAGTTCTAACACATGTGAGTCTCTGATCCTGTGACTGTTGAATTCAGCTGCTAGTTGGTAGTCTGTGAGCCCTCTCGTCATTAAAGGGGGCCAGAATAGGGCCACTCTGTATTTTTTGTTGTTCTTGTTCTGTTTTTTATTTGACATTGTCAACTCATGCAAAAACTGAGATGCTTCATTGAACAATTTGGATATCCATGTTCTCTAGATGAGTAACAAGATCTGTTCACCCAGGAATACTTACCTCAGGAAAAGAGTGGTTCCCACGGGCAGTAGGGTGAAAACAACGGTTTATTTAATTTCTCATCAGCTCAAGGGTTTATTTAATTTCTTTCTTTCTGAGGACTGAGGAGCTGGCACTTCCTTCAGATGCTGTTTTCCTCATTCCCAGCATTCTTCACTCTTTCTCACTGCCTGCCTGGCCCAGGTGTAGGTGATCTCCAGAAGGAGAATTCTAGAACCACAACCAAAGCTGTTTCTCTGAGGAGCCTTGAACTAATTAGAAATTAAATAAGGCTAGGCTTGGTGGCTCAGCCTGTCATCCTAGCACTTTAGAAGGCAGAGGCGAGTGGATTGCCTAATCCCACAGGTTTGACACCAGCCCGGGCCACTTGGCGAGATCTCATCTGTACAATAAATCAAAAAATTAGCCGGGCGTGGTAGCATGTGCCTGTAGTTCTGACTACTTGGAAGGCTGAGGCGGAAGGATCACCGGAGCCCAGCAGGTCGATGCTGGGGTAGACGTGAGTGTGCCACTGTGCTCCAGCCTGGGCAATGGAGTGAGACTCCAACTCAAAAAAAAAAA